>NW_026606082.1:2357500-2430000 GCF_029834395.1 Sorex fumeus
CCGTCCCGCATTCTGGGCAGGCGGAGCCCCTCGCCGAGCCGGGGACTGATGTCATCCCGGCTGCTGAGCCGGGACCGGGCCGGCGGCGGCCTCCGGAAACGCGCCCGGCGCTGCGGGGGGGCGGTGAGGGCAGGGCAGGGCAGGGCAGGGCAGCCCCCCGAGCTCGGCCGAGCCCCGGCCAGGGGCCGCCTACCTGCGGGCAGCGAGGACCCGGGCGGGCGGGCGGGCGGGGTCACCGCCGCTTCCTCCCCCCACCTCCCCCGGGACCGGCACGCCCTGGAGCGCGTGCGGCCGCGCGCTGGGTTCCGAGAGCGCCGGCTGCGGGACTGGGGGGCTCCGCGGGCCTGACCCCCGCCCCGCCTCCCGGCCCCGTCGCCGGGGGTCGGCCCCGGCCGGCCAGCCCGGGCCCCGCATGAGCGGAAAGTGCTAGAGCGGAGCGGGCGGGGCGCGCGCCCCCTCCCCGGCCGTCCCTGCCCGCGCGCCCCATGGAGTACCTGGGGGACAAGCTCACGGCGGCCCAGGGCCACATGAGCCAGTGGGTGGGCACCGTGCGGCGGTCCTTCCAGGAGGCCCTGACGCTGGTGGGCGCGGCGGGCGGGGCCGAGGCGGCGGCCCGGGCCCCCCTGAAGCGCACCGCGTCCCTCCGGCACCTGGCCTCCCGCGGCCGCGACTCCCTGCGCCGCTTCTCCGCGCGCAGCCAGCAGCGCTTCTCGTCCCTGCGCAAGAGGCAGCCGGACCCCCAGACGCCCCCGGACGCCGTAAGCCCGACACCGGTTCCGGGGGGTTAGAAAAGCGTTATTTGGTGGGCTTGGGGGTTCTTGCGAAAGACTCCCGGGGGCGCGTCGGGGTGGGAGAAGGGGAGGTCGCGGACGGAGGGACGTCCAGCCGGGACGGGACAGGACGGGACGTCGCTGCCTCCCTGGGATCCTCCGGGCAGCCCTCTGGCTTCCTGTTCCTCCTGCGCGCCTGTGCGTGCGTGTGTGTGAGTGTGCATGTGTGTGCGTGCGTGTCCACGCTTGTTTGCATGCATGTGCGTGTGTGTGTGCACGGGTGCGTGCACGCACGGGCATGTGTGGAGGCATAGGTGTGCAGGGGTGAGTACCTGTGTGTGCGTGTGTCTGTATTTGTGTATGGTGCGTACAGAGACATGCATGTGTGTGCGTGTGTAGGCATCTGTGTTCACAGGTGCATATGCGTAGGTGCGTGTGTGCAGACATACATGTGCATGGGTGCGAGCTTGTGTGTCCATGCCTGTGTATATGCATGGGTGCCTATGTGCGTGTATGCATGTGTGTGCATGCATATGTGGGCCCAGGTGTGCTTGTGTGTGCATACGTGTGCGTGTGCCCGTATGTGTGTCGTGGTGATTCCCTGGCCGGGGGCTTCCTCTTCTCTCCCAGAGGGGTCTGCACATTGTGACAGGACACAGCGTCGTGGGGACGGGGCCGGGGCGGGGGCGGCGTGCTGCTGTCTCTCTCCTGCTGGCCTTGCGATCGATCCGTCCGCAAGTGTGCGTGTCCCGCCCCTCTCAGGCGCCCCCCAGCCCCCGCTCCTCGTGCCAAACTCACCCTCTCCCCTATTTTTAGGGAGGATTAGTCGGCACCTGCCACGGCCCTTCTCACCCTCCCAGATAAGTAAGTCACGTGTGCACGTCGAGGTCGGCACCGGCTCCCCTCATGCCCCCACCCCAGGCCGCCGCAGGTGGTCCGTGGGTCTGCCCAGCGGCCTTTGGGATTCCTGGGCTGGGCCTCACACTCCGTGGGGTTTAGGACCCCGGTGGGGGCCATGGAAGGCTGACCCTACTGCATATCACCCACCGAGGGCCAAAGCGGAGCCTGAGCCAGGGGCCTCGGTGGAGGATTTGGCGACGAGGGACTGGGCCCAGAGAGGGAGAGGCACCTGCCCAGGGCAGCACAGCCGGGGCCAGTACCCACAGGCGTGGGGTCTCTGTAGCCCCTGCAGGAAAGGGCTTCTCCGGACTTAGCTGAGGTTGGGGGAGGTGTTGGGGGGGCCTGGTGCTGTCACAGAGGCCACTGGGCGACTCAGCTGGCAGCAGACAGGAGCACCTTTCCTGGGTTCAGCCTTGGGTGGGTCTCAGTGGTCGGCAGGAACCCCAGCCTCAGGGGGTGGGGGCCTGTGAGCTGCTCTGGGCTCGCAGCTAGACCTCACACTTGAGGTTGCCGGATGCTGGGCAGCTGCTCTCAATAAGGTGCAGGGATTCTGCATATCCCTTGGCTGCTGGACCAGAGAGGTGCAGTGATTCTCCTGGAGTCACACAGCACCCAGAACTAATTGGGTCAGTTTGCTTGGCAGCCCTGATCCCCTCTTATGAGGCTTGAATAGGTGAGCTCGGATCCACCCCTGACCCCTGTCCTCCTGTCCCGGCATCCGGCATCCCTCCCTAGGAGGGGGGGTTAGGTGAGGGAAAGAAGACTGGAAATAGTTTCTAATCATCCTGAGATACACAGTTACAAAGTTGTTCCTGATTGGGGTCCAGTCATACAATGTTTCAGTTTCCCTCCGTTTATCAGGATACATTTCCTGTCCCACCCCAGCCCGCCTCTATGGCAGACACTTTCTCTCTCTCTCTCTCTGTCTCCCGTTCCTGTCTGTCTCTCTGTGTCTCTCTCTATTTCTCTGTCTCTGTCTCTGTCTCAGACGGGATATTCTTGTTTGCTTTGGGGCCACACCCGGAGATGCTCAGGGGTCACTCCTGGCTCTGCACTCAGGGCTCACACCTGGCGTTATTTGGGACTCTATGTGGGATATCGAACCTAGGTCAGCTGCCTGAGACGCAGGCATCCTACCCGCTGGACTATCTCTCTGGCCCCTGAAGAAGATGGGTAATCGTGTGTGTGTGTGTGTGTGTGTGTGTGTGTGTGTGTGATGGTCTCTCATCCCAGAAGCCGTGCGAGCCGGGGCATCAGCCAGAGTCAGGGCCTCGCTGCCCCTTGTAACTCAGCGTCGGAGCCATGACTCACTTCGCCCCGCACGTTGGGGGCATGGGGCGGGGGGCAAGGTTCCGCCCTCGGGGCCGGTGCCCACCGCGTTCTCTGTGGCACACCGGTGCCTGCCGCGCTGTTAGTGATCTCGCAACATCAATCCCAGGCCCACGCTCCTTCCCCTGTGGCATGTGACGTGTCCGCGGGGTGGTGGGCGCCCGCTGGCACTGGGAACTGAACGATGACTGCGCTGCCGGCTGGTGAAGCTGCTCGAATCCTCCCTCTGGGGGACGGGCTGGGGGGGCAGCGGGGTGGACACGAGCCCCCCTCCCAGGGCAGAGTTGACTTCCGGGCCCACCCCCGTGCCGTGCCTGGGTGGGAGAGGGCAGAGTGGCACGGGGGTGCTCTTCGCTGTCGGGGTCCAGGCTCCGATCCTGGCACAGCTGTGCAACCTGGAAGGGTCGAAACTCTGTGCCTCAGTTTCCCCATTCTGTGAACAGCGGGGTGGGTGGGGGCTCCTCATTCTTTCACTTTCTCATCCTTTACGGACGTGGGTGTGCCGGTGCCTTGCAGGTGTCCGGGACTAGCGTGCGCTTTGTGGGGCCCCTCAGGGTTTGCAACCGCCGGATGGTTCTTTCAAAGATTCCCCGTCAACTGGAAAATCCACGCCCGCTCCCTTTGACCGGGGTGTGTGTGGTGGTTGGGGGCGGGGGCGGGTGGTGTGAGGGGTACAGGGCAGGGACTTGGCTTAAATATTTGTTTTCTGGGCGGAAACATTTTAAAAGCACAGGCCATTCCTTAAGAGTTGGGGGACAATGGCTGTGTCGGGGTTGGGGGTTGGGGGTGGGGGGTGGGGGTGGAGCAGGACTTTTCTCTTTAGGACCCGGGCGGGGGCTTGATTTATCTCGGTGACAGGGTTCAGCAAAAGTCAGCCTCGGGCTGGTGTTGACTCAGGGCCTGCCTGCCCAGCCCACCCCAGTAGAGGAATCTCTCGCTCTCTGTCTCCAGATCTATCTCTCTCTCTTTCTGTCTCTCTGTCTCTCTTTCTCTCGCTCTGTCTCGCTGTCTCTCTCTGTCTCTGTCTCTCTGTCTCTGTGTCTCTCTTTCTCTGTCTCTGTCTCTCTTTCTCTGTCTCTCTTTCTCTGTCTTTCTCTGTCTCTCTGTCTCTGTCTCTCAGTTTCTCTCTCTCTCTCTCTCTCTCTCTCTCTCTCTCTCTCTGTGCCTCGCAGCAGGCGTGCCCCCAGAAATATCTCCAAAAGCCAGCCTTGAAGGCGTTTGCTAATGGCTGGCCTCTGCGTCCTGTCTGAGGAAGAAAAGGGAAACCAAGCGACTTGTATTGTCTCTGGGCCACAAAGGCAGGAAGACGCACACTGGCCGGCCCAGGCCCCGTGGAAGCCAAGGCCAGCACAACACGGTGGGCTCCGAGGGTGGGGAGGCCCTGCAGAACTCTCCGGAAGGAGAGGACAAGGCCACTGAGGCTGGAGGGAGGAGAAGCCGCAGGAATCGGCTTCTCCGGGGCTGCCACAGGGGGCCTGCCGCCCTGTCCGCCCTTCCCCCTCCCTTTCCCAGGGAGCGTCACCCCCAGATGGCCTGGAGGGTGGTCCCACCGAGAGAGTGTGTGATGCCAGCCCCACCCTGCCACGGGGGACGCGCCTGACCATTGCACAGCGCTTTGGGGAAACGAGGTCTGCCTGGGCATCACCCCGCCAGGCCAGGACAGGAGAGCCTGGCCGGCCTGGCTGTGGGGTTGACTCGTGCCAGGCCTAGGGTCACCTCCACTCTCTCCCGGTGTTTCCTGAGCACCGGCCTTCATAGAGCTGCCATCACGGGGGCCAAGAGGGCGAAACCCGCTGCCCCCGGGGCTAAGCTGGGACCCAGGACCTGGCCTGAGATACCAAGGGCTGGTCCCTTACAGGCCACGTGGCCACCGAGACATCCCCCATCTCATACCCATCCAGAGCCTGGACCAGAGTGTTCTCTGGGGCGAGCGGGTTGCTGCATGCCCATTGGAGCTGCTCTTCCAACGAGACAGAGGCCACTTGCTCCCCCTGGGTGAGAGCCGACAAAACATGTCTCGGGCTGGAAGGGTAGTACAGTGGGTAGGGCGCTGACCTTGCACACGGTTGAGCTGGATTCAATCCCAGCACCCTCTGTGGTCCCCTAAACTCCATAGGAGTGATCCCTGAGCACACAGCCAGGAGTAATCCCAGAGCACAGAGCCAGGAGTAATGCCAGAGCATCACCGGATGTGACCCCCAAAGTGAAAAAAAAATCTTCAGACTTGCCAGCTGGTCCCCCCACATCCCCCTCAGCCCCTTCCTCCCTGGGAGAACCTCCTTGCTGGCTGTGATTTGGTTTGGGGAACTGTAATTGTCGCGCGAGTGATTTCCCTGTAATTGTCAGGGGGAGGAAGAGCAGGGGTCTCTTGAGCACATCCTGCGTGTGCTGGGAGCTGGTGCCATCACACCTGAGGGGGCCGGGGCCAGGGGAAGCCCCATGACCGGGATCCTGGAGGCTGGGGCCCAGCACACTCCTGGGGGAGGGGGGAACGGGGGCGTCAAGACCACGCCCTCTCTCTGCTGGTTCTGGGTTGTGGGGGGCACCAGCGCCAACAAGCTTGCTTCTCCAGCCAGAGGCGGGGTGGGAATGTTTGGTTTCAGCGTGGATTACAGGAAGAGCCAAAGACCTGACATACTCAGCAGGGCTCACGCCTCCCTCCCGCCTGCTCCCCGCACAACACACAGGCACACGCACACACACGTGCGTGCACACCCGCCCCCCCCCCCCCGTCCTCATTAGGGGAGACTTTGAAAGGAAAGTGTAGGGGGGTGTTTGTGAGTTTCCTCTCCAGAGCCCCAAGTTCGTCACTACTTCTGCCTCTGTTTTTTTTTCTTTTTGGCTTGTTGGTTTTGGGGGTCACACCCAGTGACGCTCAGGGGGGCTTCTCAGGCCTCTGTGCTCACAAGTCTCCCCGCGTTTGCTATCTGGGATGGAATCGGGGTCGGCCGCTTGCAGCCCCTGGGTGACTCTCCCGCCCCGTTCCTTAAGGCTGCCGGGGCCAGGCAGCGCTGGCTCGTGTCCAGGGGGCGCAGAAACGGGTGACCGTCTGGGCAGCGGGGGGCTGGCCCAGGCTGCCTCGCCTTTGGGGGCACGAGCGGTTCCCTCGAAGCCCCGCTTTCTCAGAGCCCTTTCCTCTGAATCTGGGCCCACTAGAAGGTCCCACACAGCCGCGTTCCTGGACCCTCAGTGGCGCCTGGGAGGACCCTCTGCCCCAGCCAGATCCCTTTGGTGGGCGGCCAGGATTAGACGTAGCGGGGTCTTAACATCCGGAGCCGGCAGCCGGTCCCCTTCTCCTTCCTCACTGCCTTCCCCTGGCCCCTCCAGTTCGGGGACTTGCTGGGGTCAAGTCCCCGTCCCGCCCAAGCCCGGACCTGGGGAGCTTTTATAAGAGGCCTGCGTGACCCCAGTGGGGTCTGGCCCGGGGTGCCCGTTCTCATGCTCCAGTCTCCCCGTGTTTTTGTTTGAGGGCCACACCCGGCGATGCTCAGGACTTACTCCTGGCTCTGTGCTCCAGAATCACTCCTGGCGGGGCTCAGGGGACCATGAGGGATGCCGGGGAGGCGACGTGGTTGGCCTCATGCAAGGCAAACACCCTCCCGCCCCTCCAGCCTCACTTCCTGCCGCCTCTCTGAGCCAGAGCTGTGGCCCCAGCCCAGGAACGCTTTGGTCAGGTCCCTCGCGTGCGAGCCCAAGAGTGAGGCGTGGGAGTAGGGAAGAGTTGGTTGACTCTACCATTGAGTCCACTAGGGAAGCATTGAGTGGGTTAGTCCCCACTCACGGGTCAGGCCTGCCCAGAAACATGCCCGAGGTGGAAGCATGGTCCAGGAGGCCTTAGTGTGTGTGTGTGTGTGTGTGTGTGTGTGTGTGTGTGTGTGTGTGTGTGTTTCAGCCCATGCCTGAGGGAGGAGCCCTGAGAACGTTTGGGGTGAGGCAGGGGGCACATCCCGGTGAGAGGCAGCAGGTGCAAAGTCCCTGAGGCATGTTGCATCACCAGAAGTTTTGAGGGTGCTTAGAGCCAACACAGGGTGAAGTTCACCGGGGCAGGGTGGTGGCAGGGCCTCGAGGGTTCAGTCAGGATGTGGGGTCTGCGTTCTGGGAGTGTCCGGGGAGAGGGAACCAGCTGCAGCGGCCACTTCCTCCGTGCCTGCTGCGTGGCTGACACAGGTGGTCAGAGGCCATCCCGGAGACTTGGTCTCTCGGTGGGGACAGCAGGAGTGGGACCCCAGCGCTGTCTCTCCCCGCCTACCCCTGTAACACAGCCCGGTCAGCAGCCCAGCCATGGGCCACCCCTTAAGGGTGTGGAACTGGGGTATCGGGTCACCTGCCCAGCTGTCCTTTGCCAGGGACCGCAGGGGCAGGTGGCCTGGCCACACCCGCTGAAGGTCTCCTTTCTCTCTCCAGGCTGCAGAGTGATGTCACCCCAGGAACAATGGCCCCTTCATAGACCAGGCTGGGGCCAAAGGCTCAGCCCCAGGTCTGGGCCTCTAGGGGGCGGGGGAGGTGGACAGGGGAGGACCCAGAACTCGGCCGCTCCAAGGGACTTGGCTCCCGTGAGAGGCCGATCTCCTGCCCGCTGCCCCCTCCCAACTCAGAGTGGGGTGCGCTCCTTTCCATACTGGGCAGTACAGAAAATCTTAGCAAAAACATCCCCTCGACCCCCCGTGTGCGCCATCTGAACGGGACGCGTGTGTCTCCTGCGATCTGAATGCGTTTCCTTCCGGTCTTTTTTCTCTCTTGCTCTCAGACACGGCCCCCAGCCTTGTCCTTGAAAAACTGTTGAGGTTGGACCCGTCTTGAATGAATCCACACTATAGTGGCCAGGCCACGTGCTGCCGTGGGCCCATGTCCCCATCCGAGAAAGTCCTCTCTGAAGCAGGAGCGGGGTGCAGGGGGTGGCCACTACTCTTGTCCCTCTCTGTGACCCCCTCTTTCTCTCTGTCTCTGTCTCTGTCTCTGTCTCTCTCTGTGTCTCTGTCTCTGTCTCTGTCTCTGTCTCTCTCTCTCCCCGCATTTTCAAACCTCGGCTGTTCGGTCCAGACAAATGCCGTAGGAAACCAGAAACTTCCAGAAGGAAATCTGGATGGAAACTTATCACTGGGATTGTCGCTCTTCAGGAACTCATGAAGAATGGGGTCTTGAGCTCAGATGAATGATTCCTTACAGGAGGCGGCAGGGCGCCAGGTGGGGTGGGCAGCGGTCTGCTGGCAAACCCTCACCAGTGAGTCTCGGCGGGGACTAGCCTTGAACTGCAGCATCTGCGAAGGGCCCTGATGGAAACGCTGCACCTGGCTTTTCTCGGCAGCGGCGTCACTGCACAGAGCTGGGACGTCTGGTGATGTAGGCTGTGACTATGATGTGCATGATCTCTCAGGGGAGGGAGATCCCCTCCAGGAAGTCCTCAGGAAGAGGAACTTGGTGAAGTAAAGTAGCCATTGACAGTGAGAAAGTTTGTTTTAGGTTGGGTCACTCCCAGTGATGCTCAGGGCTTGCTCCTGGCTCTGCACTCAGGAGTTACTCCTGGCGGTGCTCAGAGGGGCCAAACGGGATGCCAGGGATCGAATCTAGGTCGGCCGCATGCAAGGCAAACGCCCTCCTCGCTGGGCTATCTCTCCCACCCCTAGAAGTGGGAAAGTTTGGAACTTTTTTTTTTCTTTGCCTTTTGCACGCCTGGCAGTGCCCGGGGCTTACTCCCAGCCGTGTGCTCAGGGATCACTCAGACTGTCTGTGGAGCTGGGAATTGAACCCAGCTCGGCTGCAGACAAGGCGGGGATGCCCTGCCCACTCTACTGTCGCTTAGCCCAAGTTTGGGTAGTTCTTACTTTGCTTTTGAACATGGTTCAGTTAACGATAACTCTGTATCATTTAATTTGGGGGGTGGGGGACGGAGGGGTTGTTAATGGCCGTGTTTAAGAGCTGGCGCCCAGAACATTTCATAGTTATTTCCAGGAGAGGCTGCCGGCCCAGACCGTCGGTTGTGCTGAGTGAGTGGTGGGGGCGGTGAGCTGCGGGTCTGAGTCTGGGTTCGGCCCCTCACTCCCTCCCCCACTCGGGCAGTCAGCTGAGCCTCTGTGTCTCTGTGCCCTCGGCCCATGGGCTGGAGATGGCACTGGGGGTCGTGTGTGCAACGCCTGATATAGTCGGACCTCAGCCACGTCTAGGGAAGGCGGACCCAGCGGGGGCACTTCAGGAGTCTCCCCATCCCATGTCCACGCCATTGTGAAGGCCCCTCTCCCAGTGCCCCCCTCCCTTACCCCCAGCCAGGCTGGCCTAAGTACGTGACCAGTGGGGCGCAGCTGTGAAAGCGTCACTTCCGGGATCCGGTTTCCAAAGGTCCCCCCCCAGGTGGCTTCCCTGGGTTCTCCCTCTCTTCCTGGCTCGGAGCCTGGTCTCTGGCCAACGCAGCTGCCTCGTCTGTCCGTCTGCAGGACACGGGAGCAGAACCCGAGACCAGAACCGCAGAGCAGGGACCCTCAGCCCACTGTGAGTGGACGAGACCCCACTCGGTTCCTAGCCTGGTTCCCACCTCCTGAGGCTCCCCCCATCTCCTCACCCGCAAGCCAGAACCACTCGGCTCGGCCCCAGCCCAGCGCCCCGACTTGGGAGAGCCGTGTGTCATTGGCCATTTCCCACCTCCCCGCGGGGGCTGTGGGTTCTGCCGTCGTCGCGGGCTGCTCCAGTGGTTCTGTTCTCGCGGAGGGGACCTGTTCAGTGCTCAGCCCTTCCCCTGACAGGTGGGCACAGGAGGGGCAGCGCTCACGTGGCCTGTGCACAGTTTGCTCGGTGTGGCTCTTGGCCTCCCGGTGCAGGCCTTTTCTCTCGTCGTCAAGGAGTCTTGCTCAGAAAGCCAGGAGATGAATCACTGTGCGTGCGTGTGCGTGTGCGTGTGCGTGTGCGTGTGTGTGTGTGTGTGTTTGTGGGGGTGGGGGGAAACTGCCCCTCCGCCTGAGTCAGGGCCCCGGGAGGCTTATGACCAGCGCACTCTCTCAGGGGTTGGCAGAAGCATCCTGGCACGGGTGGATGGAGTCCAAAGCGCTCATCGCCTCCTGTCTCCCCTCCCCCCTCCCCCATCTATACCTCATGAAACATTCATGGTGGAGGGGGCTGGGCCTTGCGCCATGGCCAGCTCAGGTGACCACTCGCCAGCGTCTGCTTCTCTGCGTTTGGCCCTGCTCCGTCGAAAGGCGGCCCTCAGACCTGAGTTCTTGCCAAGGGAAAACATTCTGCAGTCTGCAAAAAGTTGTTTATTTATTTCTTTTCTTTTTTTTTCACTTTATTTTTATTTATTTATTTATTTTTTACTAGTGAGACATCATGAGGTACAGTTGTAGACTTACAAATTTTTGTGCTTGGATTTCCATTGTACAATGATCGAGTACCCATCCCTCCACCAGTGCCCATTTTCCACCACCACGGGTCCCAGTATCCCTCCCACCCCCCATCCCCCCATCCCACTCTGCCTCCGTGGCAGGGCATTCCCCTTTGTTCTCTCTCTCCTTTTGGGTGTTGTGGTTTGCAAAAGAGGCAATGGGTGGCAATCATGTTTGGTCTATAGTCTACTTTCAGCATGCTTCTCCCATCCTGGGAGCATCCTCCCAACACCTTTATTTATTTTTAAACATGGATTTGGGGGTCTTTTGTGTGGTTGAGGAGAAAGGGTAGGCTTTGGTGAAGAGCCTGGAGTTTTCTTCTCAGAGATCGGGGTTTGCATCCCAGCTAGCTCTGGGGCCTCAGAGATGGGGGGCGGGGGCTTCACCCAACCCCACAGTTCCTGCAGCCTGGCAGGGCCCAGCTGCCCTTCCTTGTCACCTTGAAGACCTCATGAGATCAGGGCCCGTTGGGTCGAAGGAACAAACCTCCGGCTCCCCTCTTTTTTGGTTGTGGTTTGGTTTGAGGGCCACACCTGCTGGTGCTCAGGGCTTCCTCCTGGCTCTGCACTCCGGGGTCACTCCTGGCGGGGTTGGGGGACCTTTGGGGGGTGCCCCAACAGATTGAGTGCAGGTCAGATGCGTAAAGGCGGGCGCCTTCCCTGCTGTGCTGCCCGTTGCTCCTGCACCTTCTCCATCTTTTGTTGTTGTGGTTGATACTATTTTTGTTTTGTTTCCTCTCCCCCCCCCCCCAGTTCTTTGGGTCATACTTGGTGGAGCTAAGGACTCCTAGCTCTCAGTACTCAGAGATCACTCCTGGCAGGGACCGGGGCGGGGTCTGTGCAGTGCCGGGGATCCAACCCAGGTGGGCAGCGTGCAAGGTGATCCCCTGACGGGCTGTACTGTCGCCCAGGCCCCAGCTGTCCACTCTGAGCACACACCGTTTCTCTCTTTCTCCTCTTTTCGTTCGACTTGCTTGAAGTGCTCCATCTTCCCTCCCCTTTAGGTGGGCGTCACAGTGTCGGGCTGGAGCGATAGCACAGCGGGTAGGGCATTTGCCTTAAACGCGGCTGACCCGGGTTCGATTCCCAGCATCCCCTAGGGTCCCCTGAGCACCACCAGGAGTGATTCCTGAGTGCAGAGCCAGGAGGAACCCCTGAGCATCGCCAGATGTGACCCAAAAAGCAAACAAACAAACAAAAAAGCATCACAGTGTAGTTGGCCGTAACGATTTGACAGCGTCTGACTCGCAAAAACGATGAGCACAGGAAGTTGAATTCTACCATCCACCCCCCGGCACAGACTTTGTGGTCTTTTTCCCGGGGGTACCAGGACATTGCTCTCTTAGGGTGCCCAGTCTGAGCCTGGCCCAAGGGTCTCGGGTTTGACGCGCCACACAGAAAACTGGCCGCCCTGCCATTCCCCAGCCCAAGTGCCGCGTCCCCTTCCCGGCCTCAGTTGGCTATGTGGGGGGAACTGCAATTAAAGGGGCGCGTCCAGGGGTCCCAGCCTAGACGCGCACCCAGTAGGCCCCTCTGCTGTGGGGCGTGAGTTTGACCCTTGCTCTTCTCCGTGGTCGGGAAGGGGAGCGGGTGGGGCCCCTTCTCTGCGGCCCTGCAGAGTGCGACCTGGCGTTGCTCAGCATTACACTGTGTCCTGCTTGGTATCCTCACAACCTGTGTCTCTGCCGAGGGCGAGCCCCAGATCTTTTGATTCTTTGCACCCGGGTGCCCCGCACCTAACCCGTTTCCCACCCCTCAAGGCCTGTTTCCCACACAGGCCCCGCAGCCCCCCAACAGCCTCCCCCTGCTCCTGCCCTTGGCACCTCAGCATGAGGTCAGGCAGGCAAACGTGACCTCTGATGTCAGAGGAGAGAGGTCAAGGGTCACCCCCAAGGCACAGGCCACTGTCCCGTCGGGCTTCGGGAGTTGTGTGCGTGGAGCCTGGCCGTGATCCCCACCACTGCGGCCACCCCCGGGTGGGGTGTGGAGGGGGAGGCGTCCTTCCTGTCATCCGTGTCTCACGGTGATAACGCAGAGGCTCGGGGAAAGCCGTGGCCTGGTCAGAGCCACCTTGCTGACGTGACCTGGAGGCCAGCCCAGGCCGCTGACTCACTCCTTCGCCTCCCACACGGGGTCCAGAGGCAGTGACCTGGTCAGTCCCTGCGCCTTCCCGGATGTCCAGTGACATCCATGGCCTCGATGGACTGTTCCTGGGTTTTCGGCCACGTGCCCCCCAGGAGACAGAATCCCGGATGTGCGCAGTCAGGCCCCAAGGGGGAGCCAGGAGAAGAGAGGGGCCCCCTGCACTCCGGGTTCTGGGGATCCCCCCACAAGCCCCCAGAGAGCCTGCGAGAAGTCAGAACGTTGCAGGGCAAGTGGACTTGACCGACTTGTCGCTGAAGTGCCCCTTGGCCCCTGGCATAATTTTGGGCAAATCTTCTACACCTCCAGTGAAGCAATTTTCTCTTCAGCTACGAAAGGGAGCAAACGGGGCCAGGGTGAGAGCTCGGGGGTCAGAGGGTAGAAGTGCGCGATTCCTGCCACACCGGGTGTGGCCCTAAGCCACCTGGCTCGGTTATCACCAGGAGTCATCACCCTGCGCCCTCCCTGTCCCCGTCCCCGCTCAGAATGGAGCACTTCGTCGCTGTGTCCGCTGACAGAGTTGTCTGAGCAGGCACGGAGGACTTGTCAGGTGCTTGGGCTGGTCCCGCACATCCTCAGGCTTCATTCTTCACGCTCATGCCTCTGTGTGTGTGTGTGTGTGTGTGTGTCCGTCCGTGTGTGTGTTTCTGTGTGTGTTCATGTATGTGTGGGTGTCCACATGTATGTGTTTGTGTGTGTCCGTGTGTTCATGTGTGTGTGTCCAGGTGTTTGTGTGTGTTTGTGTGTGTCCGTGTGTTCATGTGTGTGTGTCCAGGTGTTTGTGTGTGTATGTGTGTCCTTGTGTGTCTATGTGTGTGTCCCTGTATGTGTCCCCAGTGTGTGTCCGTGTGTTCATGTGTGTGTGTCCCCGTCTGGGTTTCCATATGTGTGTGTTTGTGTGTCCGCGTGTTTGTGTGTGTGTGGTTCTGTGTGTGTCCTTGTGTGTGTGTCCCCCCATGTGTGTCCATGTGTGTCCTTGTGTGTGTGTCCATGTGTTTGTGTGTATGTATGTCCTTGTGTGTCCGTGTGTGTTTCTGTGTGTGTCCGTGTGTGAGTGTGTGTTTGTGGTGGGGGCTGGGTGAGGCGCCGACGCATCTCCCCTGGTACCTGTGGATGCTTTTCCACAGCCGGTTGAACGCCCAGGCCGACTGTCGCTGCGCTGGGTGTCCAAAGACTTGCTTTCTGCCCAAGCCAGAATCATCCTGTCTCTCGGCAGCCTGATTTCTAGAAAGGCCCGGCCCTGGCACACCTGCCGCTTAGCGCCTGTAAGCTCTTTGCTTCTGGGTCACTGCCTTCTGCTCCGGGGAGGGGGAGGGCGGACGCGGTTCCCATGGACGCCGCTGGCTCCCACACCCTCCACGAGCATCTTGGCAGGAAGCTCCTGGAAGGTTCTGGAACCGCCAATAGCCGCGCATAAGTAGACTCTCCACCATTCATGGCGGTTTTTATATGAGCCCAGGGAGCAAGCGCAGACAAGTCTTGGAGGTGTTGGGCCTCATGAGAACTTCCAGATTCTTCTAGTCCTTGGCTTTCTCTTTTTTTTTTTTTCAATCTTGCAGCTAGGGAAGCCAGGGCCCAGAGAGGGAAAGAGGCGTACACAGTGTCACACAGCAAGTTGGCGCCTTGCCTTGTGGGACCACCCTTCGGAGCCAGTCCTCCCGCCAGCCCCTAGCGTGGTACTTGAGCCAAGCGTGTTGGGGGCCATGGGGAGCCATGAGGAAGGAGGGGAGGGGCAGCACGGAGCTGATAGGGGACGCCGGGTTCAGTAGGGCTCATTCTGATGAGTGAGCCTGGCAGGCAGAGCAGCGGGAGATAGACTTCACGGCCCTCCCCGGACAGTCTCTGTGCTCCTACATCTCAGCACTGGGGGGCGTACAGGGGAGGGGGCAGGAGAGGAGTGAGGCCCTGTGAGTGTCTTAATCTTGTCACGTGGTGTGGGCACGTGATTCTGCGTGTTCCTCAAGGGACCCTCGGGCCCCCCGGAGAGGGACCTCAGTGGCCCCCCCCGAGCGGAGGCTTTGCACGCTGGATGCCCTGGGCTGGAGCCCCAGCACCTCACGGTGCCCCCCAAGCTCTTCCGGGAGCTGCCCCCTCTCTGTCTCCACCAGCACTGCAGAGTGTGACCCCAGGAGCACAGCCCACAGGGTTCTGAGCTGCAGGGAGGGGACCCGGGCGAGCGGAGGGGGGACGGTAGGATGGGAAGCAGACAGGCTGGGGTACAGCCCAGCACTGCGGCCCGTGTTTGGGGCGGTGGCCGGGGGGTGTGGCCACTTGGAGCTGTGGTGTCCTTGGGGGAGGGAGTGGGCTGCGCCTCGAGGCATCAGCACCAACTTCTGGAGGGCCCTGAGTATTGGCTCTATGAGAAGGGTCTCACCCAGGGGTCTGAGATGCTCCCCTACATACGCCTGGGAGGCAGGAGCTCCAGGGGGCCTCAGGGGGATGTCATGGGGGCAGTGTCCTTCGAGAAGCAAGCTTTCCTGCCGTTCCCTGGGGTGGCAGCACTGGTGGGTGCCTGCTCTGTGCCAAGCACTGTTGGGGTCTCTAGGGATCTGCCGAGGCAAGGCAGAGACTATGCCAGCCCTCACGGGCCGTCTGTCAGTTCCTTTAGAAGGGCCTGACGGTCATTTTCTCTGACCGTCATCTCGTGTTTGCGTGAATCGTTCCTCTGCCTGTTCTGACCGACGATGTGCCCATACCTGCTCACTCGTGCTTGCTGGCAGTTCCTCCCACACCACAGAGCGAAGCAGAGAAGTGTTTGCCTTCCGTTCCTTGGCCCAGAACAATATCCGGGACATCCGTAACAATCAGTAGCCTATGAATGGATGGAAGATGGGGTTATGGGAGATAGGGAATTAGTGGATAAGGGATGGAAGGATGGATGGGAGATGGATGAACAGGTGGGTGGGTGGGTGGATGGATGAGTGGATGAATGGATGGATGATTAATGGAAGAGGGACGGGTGGAGGATGGATAGATGGATGGATGGGGCATCAGTGGGACGGGGATGGAAGGGTGGATGGGTGGATGGGAGGTTGGATAGAGGTTGATGGGTGGATGCATGAATGAGCATATGGGTGGGTGGGTGGGTGGGTGGATGATGGGTGGATGGGTGTATAGATGCATGGATGCATGGTTGGGTAGATGGATGAATGGGTGTCTGATGGATGGATTGGTGTATGAGGGTAGATGGAGGGTGAATGGATGGAGACATGGATGGATTGATGGGTGCATGGGTGGATGATGGATGGATGGATGGATGGATGGATGCATCAGTAGATGAATGCATGTATGGGTAGGTGATCGATGCATGGATGGGTGGATGGATGCATGGATGGATGGGTGAATGAGTGTATGATGTGATGGATGGATGAGTGGATGGAGGATGAATAGAAATGTGTGGATGCCTCTAAGCTCTCTGGAACCACCAGCCCACTGTCTGCTGGGTGGAGTTGTGCTTTTTTTTGGGCGAGAGTCAGGGTTGTAACTGGGGCCTTCCCTGGTCAACAGCCCTCATTGTGGTCTTGGCTTTCCTCTCTGAGGTTCACAGGAAAGTCAGCCATGGTGGTGGCCCCTCAAGAACTCACCAGGCCGGCTTTGTGGGGGCCCGTCAGAGGAAATTGAGCTTTGTTCTCACCCCCTGAGTGCTATCCTCTGGGCCACGTGGGTTTCCCGTGGGTGCCCCACCCCCCTTTCTACTCCTCGTGGCTCACTAGATCTGTGTCATGGGCGACTTCCTCACAGCCCTGCACCTCGGTTTCCTAACCTCTAAGATGGGACTAGAGAGATCAACCAGTGGGAAGGTGCTTGCTTTGCACAAGGCCGACCACAGCATCCCATAAGCCCGAGTGCCCCCCAAAATAAAAGTAAATGGGGTTACTAAGAGTGTGATCTAGCGCTGTTTTGAAGAGCCACTGAGATACCACGCGGAGGGCGTCTAGGAGAGAGTGGCTCATGGTTGGCTCTGAAAGTGCTTCTTATTCTCTGTTTTTTTTTTCAAAAATTTTATTTTATAAGGTAGTTCACAATATTTGATTGTATTTAATATTCAAACACCAATCCCACCACCATGACACCCTCCCACCACCATATTTGGGATGTTTCCATCCCAAACCGTAATCCCTGTTCCAAAGTACAGCCAGAATAATATATTTCGTGTTGTTTGTTATGAAAAACCGCTTGAAGATGCGACCAAAAATTATCCATAAAGGAAAGAGTGTGAAGATTGTTTTATTTTGGCAGGGGCCATTACGACATTCTTTAGGATATCACTAACATGTTGTTAAAGGCTGAGTGATGTGAGCTTTCATGTGTATCTCTGAAAAATATGTACATATGCATATATATATTTCCCTCTGTGGTTGGTTGCCTACTATTCGAACCCCATCAGATGTGGTGTGGTACTCTTGGAGAATGGGTAGGGAGTGTCCAGGAATATGTTCACTCGTGCGTGAGGCTTGGCCCGAGCATGTGGGAGCGGCCTTGAGCATGGAGGCAGTTGGGTAGTGGAGGTTTTCGGCTGCCAGGGCTAGGTCCCTGGGGGCGGGGAGGGCTCTCTCCCGCCCTCCTCTGGGGCGCCCCGAGTGAAACAGCCTGGCACGGGGTCCGGTGGCATGGCTATGGTGGGCATCATGTTCTCAGCCAGAAAGCTGGCTCAGCAGGCAAGCTTTCTTTGCTTGGGGTGTTACTTTTTTGTTGTTGTTCTGCTTTTTGGTTCACACCCGCCGATGCACAGGGGTTCCTCCTGGCTCTGCACTCAGGAGTCACTCCTGGCGGTGCTCAGGGGACCATACGGGATGCTGGGGATCGAACCCAGGTCGGCCGTGTGCAAGGCAAACACCCTACCCGCTGTGCTATCTCTCCAGCCCCGGGGTGTTACTTTTTTTTTCCTTTTCTTTTTCTTGGTATTCACGTCTTCTTCTTCCTCTGTGCTCAGGGATCACCCCTGACGTGCTCAGGGACCCTCGAGGGTGTCAGGGGTGGAACTGGGTCGGCCACACGCGGGGCGAGGCCCTGGACCCCTGCTCTGTCTCTCCAGCCCTGAGCAAATGCTTTGCACACAGGAGGCTAAAGTTGGATCCCTAACACCACACGGTACCCTGAGCACTGTGAGGAATGAGCCCTGAGCACGGCATGAGGAGTGCCCCTTGAGCAAGGCCAGGCGTGGGCCCCCAAATTAAGCAGCACCTCAGTGTGACATTTCTTCACCACCATGTTAGGAGGACACTCAGAATTCCTGACAAATTGTCATTGGCATTTTTTTTTTGTTTTCTTTTTTTGGGTCACACCCGGCGATGCCCAGGGGTTCCTCCTGGCTCATGCACTCAGGAATTACTCCTGGCCGTGCTCGGGGGACCATATGGGATGCTGGGAATCGAACCCGGGTCGGGCTGCGTGCAAGGCAAACGCCCTCCCCGCTGTGCCGTCACTCCAGCCCCGTCGTTGACATCTTGAGTCATGGTTCATGTAAAGCAAAGTGCAGAGATGATACAGCCTGATGAATTTCAGTAGGTGTGTCACCCTAAACCCTTCGCCTCTGCTGAGGTCTAGAATATTCTCACCCTATGCCCGCCCCCTTTTGTGTGTGTGCGGGGGTGGGGGGGCGCTACACCCTGTGATGGTCAGGCTCTGCACTCAGGAATTATCCTTGGAGGTGCTTGGGGGACCATATGGGATGCTGGGGATGGAACCTGGGTCAGCTGCCTGCAGGGGGGCAAACACCCCACCCAC
Organism: Sorex fumeus; assembly: GCF_029834395.1. Classification (NCBI taxonomy): domain Eukaryota; kingdom Metazoa; phylum Chordata; class Mammalia; order Eulipotyphla; family Soricidae; genus Sorex; species Sorex fumeus. Next base: position 2,375,738 of record NW_026606082.1, read on the forward strand.
CGTCCTGTCCCTCTGTCCCCTCCTCTGTCCCTTCTACGGAGGTCCCCTTCCCTGGCACTTGATAAGCACTCACGGAATGGCTGGACAGAGAGTGAGTGAGTGAAGAGTGACCGAGTGACTGAACGAATGGGCGCGTGAATTAATGACTCAGTGACTGAACAAGTGAGTGAATGAATGAATGAATGAATGACCGAGCGAGTGAAGGAATGAATAACTGAACGAGTGAGAATGAGTTAATGAATGAATGGATGAATGAATGAATGGGTGAATGAATGAATGAGTGAGTAAACATGTGTCACATAGATCAAGGGGGGTGGGGGTGGTGTCTGGCCATTCCCCTTCTCAAGTGGAAATTGGGGAGGAAGTGCCCATGGACGCCCTGCCCTGGGCGCCCCTGGGGGGGTTCCCCTGCCCGGCCCCGCAGGACCCGCTCCTGGAAACTGGGCAGGAAGGTCCTGCCTGCCCAAGACCCAAGTGGGGCTTTCTGGACGCGGCGGGGATTGTGTGTGTGTGTGGTCCCAGGCCCCGTCGCGGTCTTGTGACCAGCACGCTTGGGTCGGGTCGGCGGCTGCCGCCGACGAAAGGGTGAAGGGAAAACTTGCGAGCTCCAGCGTTGTGGCCTGGTTGTGATCCTGTTGCGTAAGCTGACCGGACTAGCTCTTATGTAAAATCCTGGGGCTCCGGCAGACCAGATTTAAGCACGTTCACGGGACTCGGGGAGGGGAGGAGCACAGCTCAGCGCTGGCCTCGCTGCGGGAGGCCCTGGAGAAAAGAGAGGATGACAGAAGATTCCGTGTAGGGGGACTGGAGCCATGGCACGGTGGGTAGGGCGTTTGCCGTGCACGCGATCGACCCGGGTTCGATTCCCAGCATCCCATAGGGTCCCCCGAGCACTGCCAGGAGTGGTTCCTGGGAGCAGAGCCAGGAGGAACCCCTGAGCATCACTGGGTGTGACCCAAAAAGAAAAAAAAGAAGATTCCGTATAGGCGAGTCACTCAAAACTTAATAGAATAAAATACCCCCGCCGTGCACCCAGTCCTGTTCAGGCAGGACGGAGCCTGAAAGATGGGGGTGAGAAATTTGTCCACTCCCGGTGTCCCCCCACCCCACACTGTCCCTGCTGAGCCCCACAGCCCACAGCTCGGGGGCCCAGGCTCAGCTCCCCGCTGTCCTTCAGTCTCGCCCTTCCTGGGAAGCAGAAGCCTTGGGAGGAAGAGGAGGGGAAGAGGAGCTGGCTGGCCCTGGGAGCCCCCCTCCTGCTGACCTTCCTGGCCCAGGAGGTCCAGAGCCCCTGCCCTCTCCCACCTCCCCGAACACGGGGCGACTTCTTCCATCTTCCTACATGCCAGACTTTGGTGGCTCTGCTGAGAATTTTTTTTTTTAATTTTTATTAGTGAGACATCATGAGGTACAGTTGTAGACTTACAAAATTTTGTGCTTGGATTTCAATTATACAATGATCAAATGCCCATCCCTCCACCAGTGCCCGTCCTCCACCACCACGGGTCCCAGTACCCCTCCCACCCCCCATCCCACCCTGCCTCTGTGGCAGGGCACTCCCTTTTGTTCTCTCTCTCCTTTTGGGTGCTGTGGTTTGCAAGAGAGGCATTGGGTGGCAATCATGTTCGGTCCATAGTCTACTTTCTGCTGAGAATTTTTTTGAGAGTTGAGAAAGGAAGAGGAAGGAGGGAAAGTGGCCTCCCTCGTGCTGTCCAGGTCCCTCTTGGAGAGGAGGGGACATTCCCAGTGGAGGGGTCAGAGTTGGAGGGGAGAAGGGGGGTGGGGGTGGGGAAGTCCTTGCAGGGCTGAGTCTGTGAACCTGAGTCCCAGTCCCGAGTTCAACCCTGGGCAGCCAAATCCAGGGCCCTGCCCTGTGACGGGTGCATTTCCAGACTGCGTGGGCAAGAGATGCCAGCCAGCGGGTACCCCACCTGCAGGCTCGTACCCTGCCCCCTCCGACCTGCAGACTGAGAACCCCACCCCGCCCCACCCCCACCTGACACAGCTTCGCACGGCTTCGAGAGGGGTCCGCTCTGGAGGGTCTTTGCTTCCGTCTCTCCCTCCCTCCAGGCTCCCCCGGGCAGCAACGCAGACACAGACAGATCCCCCTGCCAGGGGTGGGGTGATGGGGCTGTCCCCTGGGCTGCAGGCAGATGTCATCCCCGGAAACAGTCAGCACGAGGGACCTCCATCAGCCCTGGCTGCCCGCCCGCCTGTGGCCCGTGCCACGCTTTGCCAGTGAGGTGGGGCGGAGCCCTGTGGGTCGCCATTGTGTGGCCTCTCTCAGCCGTCAGAGCCTGGGGTGACACTGTCCCTTTCCTCATTCAAGGGACCCCTCGGTCCCGGGGGCGGATGGCAGCTCGACCAGCTCACGGCTGGGTGGCAGCTTCCGTTACCCCTCCGTGCCTCGGCTTGTCCCTTTTCCAAAGGGGCCAAGCAGGTTCACCCTTGGGGTTGTTCTCAGGATAACAGTTGGCGTGGGTCAGACCGTGTGGCCCAGTGGTTAGCGAGCGTTTCGGCAGTGGTGGCATCAGGATGACTTGCCTGGGAGGTGCTGGCACATGCCGCTTGTTAGTAAGTTGGACTTTCCAGGGCACAAAACTTTGTGCACTTGTGAGTCCTGGGAGTCCTGCTTGTCTTCTGTCCACCTCCAGTGGGTTAACAACACAGGGAGTCTGTAATCAGGACTTGGGTCCTCTCTCCGACTCCAGATCTGGTGATGGGCAAGAGAAAGGGGGCTCTCCAGAAATCAGGGGGCCCCAGTCCCGGCTCTCAAGACTCTGACATCATCAGGGCACTGGAGACTGTTGTTGTTGTTGTTGATTTTGGGGAGGGGGGTGAGCCACACCCTTGATGCTCGAGGGTCCCTCCTGGCTCTGCACTCAGGAATCACTCCTGGAGGTGCTTGGGGGACTCTATGGGACGTTGGGGATCGAACCCGGGTCTGCTGCGTGCAAGGCAAATGTACTATCTCCAGCCCCAGAACACTGACGTTTGGATTTAGAGTTCCCACGTTGAGGGGGCTGGGGAGCTTGGACCCCCAGGGGTTTAGCAACTGGCCTTGCAAGCCGACCCAGGTTGGATCCCCCAGCACTGCGTGTGGTCCCCCGATCCCCTCTCAGGAGTGGCTCTTGTGTGCAGAGCCAGGAGTAAGCCCTGAGCACTGCTGGGCGGGCGTGTTCTCCCCAAATCTTCCCCCATCCCCCCAAAAAAATAAACATTCAAAGCTCCCGGGCGTTTCCAGGGCCGAGAAGCAGCCCGAGAGAACGCAGGCTGTAGGGTTCCAGGGGCCAGTCCTGGACTTGCTGCTTTCCTGCTGGGCGCTGGCGGGCAAGTTCCCACACCTCTTGGAGCCTCGGCTGGGAGAGGCTTCAAGAAGGTGCAGGGAGCACACTGTAGGGGCAAAGGCAGCTCAAATAGAGAAGGGAGCACCAACTAAAGGGTTGGGAGGACCCTCCCAGGATGGGAGAAGCATGCTGAAAGTAAACTATAGACCGAACATGATTGCCACCCATTGCCTCTTTTGAAAACCCCAGCACCCAAAAGAAGAGAGAGAATAAAAGGGAATGCCCTGCCACAGAGGCAGGGTGGGGGTGGGGGGTGGGGGTGGGAGGGATACTGGGATTGGTGGGGGTGGAGAATGGGCACAGGTGGAGGGATGGGTACCCGATCATTGTATAACTGAAACCCAAGCACAACAACTTGTAAGTCTACAACTGTACCTCATGGTGTTTCACTAATAAAAAATAAATTAAAAAAATAAATAAAGAAGGTGCGGGGAGGAAGGACAGCTCTGAAGGGCCCCTGCAAGGCTCCGGTGAGTCAGAGGAGACGGTTTGCAGATTGCTCTCAGGTGCCCGGGCTGGGCAGCGACCTTAGATCAGCTGCCTGTCAAGCAGCCAGCCCCTCCCCTCCGTCCACAGAGCTTTCCTCTCATGCCCCCCAACTTCATTCTTTGAATCTGGGAGGGTTTTTTTTTGGGGGGGGGGGGCAGGTGTCTGGGATCGAACCCAGCATCAAGCTTCATGGCTGGTGCTCTACCACGACGCCCCAGCCCCAGACCCCTGGAGTATTTTGTCTGGCTGCCCTAGACTAATCTCAAGTCCACACGTGTTCCTTGGACCAAGGACCTAGAATGGCTTCATCACTTGGTTAAACAATGGTCAAATGACGGGTTCCAGAGCTTTCGCTCATGCAGAAATGCATTGGGAGCATCCAGAGCTGGTTCCTGTTCATGTGCGCTGTGTGTGTGTGTGTGCGTGTTTGTCTCTGTCTGTGTCTGCAACACTGTATGTGTATGTCTGTGTTTGCGTCACTGTGTGTATGTGTCTGCATCACTGTGTGTGTCACTGTGTGTGTGTCTGCATCACTGTATCACTGTGTGTGTCTGCATCACCGTGTGTATGTCTGCATCACTCTGTGTGTCTGCATCACTGTGTCTGTGTGTCTATGTCACTGTGTGTATATCTGCATCACTGTGTGTATGTCTACATCTCTCTGTGTGTGTCTGGGTGTCTGCATCACTCTGTGTGTTCTGTGTGTCTGTCACTGTGTGTGTCTATGTGTCTGTATCACTGTGTGTCTCTGTATGTATCACTGTGTTTATGTGTGTATGTGTCTGCATCGGGCTGGAGCGATAGCACAACAGATAGGGCGTTTGCCTTGCAAGCAGCCAACATGGCCGACCCGAGTTCGATTCCTCCGCCCCTCTCGGAGAGCCTGGCAAGCTACCGAGAGTATCTCACCCACACGGCAGAGCCTGGCAAGCCACCCGTGATGTATTCGATATGCCAAACACAGTAACAACAAAGTCTCACGATAGAGATGTTACTGGGCTCGCTTGAGCAAATCGATCACTGTGTGTGTGTCTGCGTCACTGTGTATGTCTGTGTCTCTGTTGGTGTCACTGTGTGTGTGTCTGCGTCACTGCATGTGTATATGTGTGTGTCTGTGTCTGCGTCACTGTGTGTGTGTGGTGGTGGGGGGGGTGTCTGAGAAGGGCTGTAAACCTGCCAGGGACTTGACGTCAGGGGAACTCGGCTAGGCCCGAGCTTCACTGGCCTGCATTCTGAGATGCTAAGCCTAGAGCAGAAACGGGCTTCCAGGACAGCGGGATTCAGTGACCAGCGTTAACCATGGAGTTTACCCCGTGTCTTGCTTGGACTGGCATCTTGTCTAACGCACTGTTGGGAACTCTGCCCCGCCACTGCCCACTCTTAATCGTGCCCCCAGATTTCTGCTGGGTGGCTTCCAGGCCGGAGTGATAGCGCAGCGGGGAGGGCACTTGCCTTGCACGTGGCCAACCCAGGCTCAATCCCCCGTGTCTCATATGGTCCCTCAAGCCCTGCCAGGAGTAATTCCTGAGCATGGCCAGGTGTGGCCCCCAGATCGAACAAACAAGTGGCCCCCGGGCTGCCTTTGCTCTGGTTTTCAGGGGCCCCACAGGAGGATGGGGGAGGTGGCCAGGCCTTCCCACCCTCCTGTGTGAGACGCGATTGGGAGGGGGCCACAAGGGCCCAGAGAGCCATCTGGGGGGTCCGAGCGTGGGATCCAGAGCCTGGCCGGGACCTGGGTTTCCTGCCCTGTTCCATGGTGGGCCTGTGCGGCCCCGAACCTGGTCGGCCTCCAGTGATTATTGAAACGAGCAGTTTCCGGGAACAGAGCAAATCCATGGAGTTTAATTAATGACTGTGCCAGAGGCCTTGGCAGCTGGATTCCTGTGTTTACCACAGGCCGGGCTGGCACACGCTTCAGGAAGATCTGCAGGGAGGGTGGGGCCGCTCCCCACCCACCCCTGCCTGCCTGCGCCTGGGGTGTGTGTGTGTGTGTGTGTGTGTGTGTGTGTGTGTGAGAGAGAGAGAGAGAGAGAGAGAGAGAGAGCGAGAGAGAGAGCGCTTGAAATACAATCCCCGCACCCCTCCAGCCCCACTTTTATTATTTTTAAAAGCTACTGGCGTTTTTGTTTTCAGCCCTCTTTATCAGTTTGTCGAAACCAAATCATCCCCCAGGGACCCTGAAAATAAAAGTGTCTGACGTCGGCAGAACCGAGGAGAAGCGTTCTCGGCTGTCCCATTAGTCGGTGCAAGTAAGCCAGGTCGTGGGGGCCAGGAGGTCACTCGGGAGGGAGGGCACGTGCCTTGCGCAGCGAGGTCCTGGGGTTCCAGCCCCCCGCCCCCACCACCACCACCCCAGCCCCAGCACTGCCAGGACTGGCCCTGCTGGAACCTGAGCGCCTCTGGGTGGGTGGGCGGGACCCTCCCCCCTATAGTCAAGGCCAGGGCAAGAGGACAGCGGGGAGGGTGCCCACCTTGCACGCAGCCCACCCAGGTTCTACACTTCCCGGATGGTTCCCTGAGCCCTGCCAGGAGTGATCCTCGAGCATAAGCCCTGAGCACTGCTCGATGTGGCCCTCAAAACCGAATTTTAAAAACAAATGGACAGGGGCTGGAGCAATAGCACAGCGGGGAGGGCGTTTGCCTTGCACGCGGCCAATCCGGGTTCGATTCCCAGCATCCCATATGGTCCCCTGAGCACCGCCAGGGGTGATTCCTGAGCACAGAGCCAGGAGGAACCCCTGTGCATTGCCGGGTGTGACCCAAAAAGCAAAAAACAAAAACAAAACAAAACGGATAAACCAGGTTGTCACTGAGTAATGGGCAGTGAAACCCCAGTGCCATCCCTGGCATCCCAGACGACCTCCCCCGCCAGCACCGCCAGGAGTGACCCCTGAGCATCGCCGGGTGTGGCCCCCCAACCCAAACTGAAATAAAACACTGACAGCAGCGAGTGTGCGGGTGAGGATCTTCCCAGATGTGTGTGCACAGAGCCGGGTTCCACCGCCCGCTCTCCTTCGAGGCTGAACAAGCTCAGGCAGGCGCAGCCCTCGCAGGCGGGGCTGCTGGCAACCACGCCACAAATGTGGGCGACCATCCCCCTCGTCCTCCTCATCCTGTACACCCGCCACCCATCACCAGGCGCCACGGCCCGGTCTGGGGGCGACCCGCCAGCCGGCCAAAAAGGCCCAGCGTAGCAGCTCGAGAATCACCCTCGTGTCTGGGGCTGTCCCTGGGCCCCGCCCCCCACCCCCCTCGGGCCCTGGGGGGCCCTCCAGGCGTGGGGGCGTGGGTGCTGCCTGTAGTAGCTGACTGCTCCCCCCCACCCACCCTGCATTCACACGTCTGCAGTGTCCTTCCCACTCCCGAAATCTGAAGAGTCGGAGGAGCGGTGTGTGACTAATTAACGCCTCCTAATGGGGGAAATATGACCTTTTAGATGTCATTAGTGTGACAGCCGCCCAAAGGGGATCCTGCCCCCTCGCGTGGCTGTGGGACGAAGGCTCCGGAAGTGGAGGAGGGAAGCGTTTCCTCCCTGGCGTCTGTCCTCTGAGGCCCTGCCCCGCCCCCGCCAGCCCCTGGGGCGGCCTCCCAGCAGCCCTGCCCGGCCACGGCTGACATGCACACTCTGTCACAGGAGCCTGGGTGGGTCTCCTTCCTACCGGGCCTCTCCTGAGCCCTGCGTTTTCACCCCGCGCACGTCAGGGGCGGAATCTGACCTCCAGGGGCGGGCCGAGAGGCCTGATCGAAGTCACACAGTAACCGAGACGGAACTTGGACCCCGAGCTTTGGACGTGGTGTGTCAGCCCGCCATGCTGTGTCCCAGGCCCCTGTGATCTCCCGGGGGAGCTTGGGATCTCCCCGGCCCTGCTTACAAGGGGGAGGCAAGGGCCCTGGTCTCTAGGTGGGCTACTTGAAGTGCATTTCCCATACCATGCCGCCTGGCGCACGCATATGTGTGTGTGTATGTGTGTGTGTGTGCATGTGAGTGTGTATGCATGTGTGTGCGTGTGTGTGTGCACGCATGAGTTGTGTGTGCATTGTGTGTGCTCGCATGCATGTAAGTGTGTGTGTGCGAGAGTGTGTGTGTGTGTGCACACGTGAGTTGTGTGTGCATTGTGTGTGCTCGCATGCACGTAAGTGTGTGTGCAGAGTGTGTGTGTGCATGTGTGCGTGTGTGTGTGTTTTTCTAAAGAGGGGCCAACTCCCAGCAGAGCTAGGCCTGCCTGGCTGGTGGTGCCCACGCCAGCAGTGTTAAGATGCTTGTTCAGTGTTTGGCCCATTGTACCTGGGGCCCCCTGGGGCCACATCCAGTTGTGTTTGGGGTACGGGGCGTGCGTTCTGGTGAGCCAGCTCAGAGCATTGCACGTGCTGAGCGTACGCTCCAGCCCCTGAGTGCTCGCTCTGGGCCATGGCTCGGCTGTGTGCACGCCCGTCTCCCCTCACCTGTACCCCATCGTTAGGGTATGGTCCCTGCCCTTGAAGAAGCAGCGTATGAGCCAGTCCCCATTGGCCTTCGCCCCCAGAGCCGGGCAATCTGGGCCTGTGCCCTCTTCCTGCACTCACAGAGGAGAGAAGGGAGGCTGTGAGTTCAGCGCTGGGCATCATGGAAGCTTTCAGGAGTCAGGAAGCCCGGAGCTTTGTCCTGGTTCTTACCCTTTATTATCTATCTATCTATCTACCTATTTTCGCTTGATTTGGGGGCCACACCCAGCTGGTACTCAGGGCTTTGCGCTCAGGACTCGCTCCTTCCTGTCGGGGTCCAGGGGACCATCTGGTGTGATGGAACCCAGGTTGGCCTCCTCGCTGGCCTTCCCGCTTGCAAGGCAAGCGCCCGCCCCATTGTCCTAGCACTCTAGCCGGGTCCTGGCAGTGCTTCCTGCCGTGGGCCAGAGGACATGCCTCCCTGCTTATGCCTCCATGATCCCACCTCTCCTGCTGCGTGTGTGTGTGTGTGTGTGTGTGTGTGTGTGTGTGTGTGTGTGTGTTTTGTTTGGGGGTCATACCCAGCAGCATGCCGGAGATATTGTAGTGTTTCCGCATTCCCGGCTTTTCACCTGTGCTCTTCGATCAGAAAGACGCTGGCGCGTGTGTGTGTGTGTGTGTGTGTGTGTGTGTGTGTGTGTGTGTGAATGCGCACGCCTGCTTAACCCATGTGTGCCTGCCTGCATGTGAGTGGAGTGAGACGCTGGGCCTACACATCTCCCAGCACAAATCACGGCGTCCCAAGTCAGTCGCTAAAGGGAAGCCTTCCCAGCCGCCCAGAGCACATGTGTCCCATCTGCGGGCCACGGCTTTGAGGCCGCCAGCCTCTAGTCAGACGCCACTGTAAGCATTAGGGAATATGAGGCGTGAGTGCCCGGGCCCTGGAGGAAAGCAAAGTGGAGGTGGGTATTTTTGGTTCATGGCAGAGTTGGAAAGAACCCCATCACCCCAGGCTGCCAAGCGCGAATGAGCAGCACCCTGGGGAACCTGGCACGGACGGGGCAGCTGCAGGACCCCACCCCCGTGCACTCCAAACAGGGCCAGAGGCTGCCCAGGTGGCTGTGGTGGGGGTGCCTGGGGCATGTTGGGGCCCAGCTCGGATAGTGGTGTCAGGGTTGGGGGGGCACCTCTGAGCCTCTTCTGGTGATTCTCAGCCAACCAGACTGGCAGATAGATCAGGTGATTATCCTGGCAGTGTGGGGCAGCCTCTGGGGCTGCGTCTGATGGTGGCACACAGGGATCATGCTATGCCAGGGATGGAACTGGGGTGGGCCGCCTTGCAGGACACCCGCCCCGTGCTGTCTCTCCAGCCCCCCTGTTTTGATTAACGATGTCTGCCAGGGTGGGTCAGGGGGCATTGTCCCTGACTCCCTGCTTTCCTCTTGCTGTTTTTTTTTTGGGGGGGGGGTCCCACCCGGCTATGCACAGGTGTTGTTCCTGGCTCTGCACTCAGGAATTACTCCTGGCGGTGCTCAGGGAACCCTCTGCGATGCTGGGAATCGAACCCGGGTCGGCCATGTGCAAGGCAGACACCCTACCTGCTGTGTTGTTGCTCCAGCCTCTGTTCCCCCCCGCCCCCCGTCTTTGGGCCACACCTGGCGATGCTCAGGGGTCACTCCTAGTCCTGGACTCAGGAATCACTCCCGGTGGTGCTCAGGGGGCCCTGTGGGATGCAGGGGATCGAACCCAGGTCTGGCTGTGGTGCATGGGGCCCTCTCTGCCCCCACCTGACTCAGATGAGGGCCCAGCCACAGTCGCTGAGCCGCCTGGGGCCTGGAGCCTGTCCGAGCTGGCCGTGCATTCTCTGCCCTGGACGCCGGAGCCACGGCAGACCAGTTTGTACATGTGTGTGTGTGTGCCTGTGTGTACATGTGTGAGTGTGTGGAGTGAGTATGTCTCTCTGTGTGAGTGTGTGTGTGTGCAAGATACCCCCTCTTCTGACTGCCCTGTCCCCTCATCAGAGCTGCCCGTCCCCGCACGCCCGCTGATGCCACTGAAAGAGAAGGCCCAGCAGGGTGGACCCTCCTTTTCCAACCTGCAGGCCCTGAGCTGCAGGCCAGGGCCTTAGGATTCGGACCACCAGCTCCTGGGACCAGATCTGGACATTTTTAGTTAGCAGGCATGATCTTGAACCCTGGCTCGGGCTGTGTGACCTGAGCTTGGGCTAAGTAAGCCCTTTCTCAGCGTCAGCCCCTTCCCCCCTGAAAATGGGTTCGCGTAATCCTTGCCTCCTGAGGACGTGGGGGCGGGAGGCGGGACAGGATGGGGCCAGTCTCACAGAAAGGGGGTGCTTTGTGTAAGATTAAACATGGTTGAGCCGCGGGTTTATCGCTCTGCAGGCAGACCTTTAGTATCTGCGGTACCCCGTAATTCCTCGCTCCAGTCCCGGGGGTGGGGGACGGGGTGCTGGAGCAGCAATCCTGGTTGCCTAGCAACAGGAAACCCATCCTGGTCGCCCGTTCAGACATGCCGGAACGGCTCCGAGCTCCCTCCCAGCAGAGGGGAGAATTGGCCAAGTGCCTCAGCCCTGCCCGCCAGGTGCAGAACGCAGCCCCTTCTCCCTGCCCTCCAGCCAGGAGGAATGTTCTGGAAGCACAGAAGGCTCCTGGGGACTGCAGGGAGGGCGTCACCCCCAAGGATTCTCTGCGCTGTCCCAGAGACCCCGCTGCCCTCTTGGCTCTGGGACTCGGTTTCCGGGGGGGGGGGGGGGGGGGTTAGGGGCGATGGTTGTTGCTCTCGGTGATTCTATGCTGCCTCCCTTCCTTCCTTCCTTCCTTCCTTCCTCCCTTCCATCCTTCCTTCCTCCCTTCCTTCCTTCCTTCCTTCCTTCCTTCCTCCCATCCATCCTTCCTTCCTTCCTTTATCCTTCCTTTATCCTTCCTTCCTTCTTTCCTCCCTCCCTCCCTCCCTTTCTTCCTTCCTCTTTCCCTTCTCTCCCTCCCTCCCTCCTTTCTTTCTCCTTCCCTCCCTCCTTTCCTCCCTTCCTTCCTCCCTCCTACACTTCCTTCCTCCCTCCCTCCCTCCCTCCCTTCCTTCCCTCCCTCCTTCCTTTCTTCCTCCCTCCCTCCCTCCTTGCCTCCCTCCTTTCCTTCCTCCTTGCCTCCCTCCTTTCCTCCCTCCTAGACTTCCTTTCTCCCTCCCTCCCTCCCTCCGTCCCTTCCTCTTCCTCCCCTACTTCTCCTCCTCCCTCCCTCCCTCCCTCCCTCCCTCCCTCCCTCCCTCCCTCTCTCTGTTTCTTGCTGGATTTTGCGTCACACCCGGCACTGCTCAGGGCTTACTCCTGGCTCTGTGCTCAGGGGTCACTCCTGGTGGGCTCGGGGAACCATACGGGGTGCCGGGGATCCAACCCAAGTCGTCCACCTGCAGTACAGGTGCCCTCCCCACTGTCCTGTGGCTCGCTCACGTGGGAGCACCTGGCTGTTTTGCTCAGGGCTCTCTGTTCCTGGCGCTTTGTTTGTTCTGGTTTTGGTTTTGGCGTTTGAGCCAGACTCCTGGCTCTACACTCAGGAATCTGCACTCCCACTGGGGCTCAGGGGACCCTTTGGGATGCCGGGGACAGAGCCCGGGCCGACTGTGTGCGGGGCAGGCGCCCTCCCTGCTGTACTCAATCTCTGGTCCTGTAAAGCTTACTCCTGGTGTGCTCGGGGGTGGTGGGGATCGAACCCGGATTGGCCATGTGCAAGGCAAACTCCCTCCCAGTTGCAGTATCGCTCCAGCTGCTCTACAGCCAAGCGAACGGACCCTCAGAGGTGCCACTCGCACCTTCCCTGGAGAGAGGGCTGGTTGGCAGCTCCCGTTCTCGGCTTGGGGGTGGTGGTGATGGAGGACCCCTCATCCTGTCCCTGGGGCCGGGCAGGCCGATGGTTTCCTGGCACTGGGGCACAGGCCGGGTTGGGGGGTCCACAGCCTGGAGCTCCTCTCTGCCCCCTCCTCCACCCACCGTGTACCGAAAGACTGTTAGCTTCCTTCCTCCTTATCCGTGGATGCAAAGTGGGTCCTGGCGTGGGGGGAGGCAGTGGTGATGGACACTCATCCCGCCCCGCCGGGCGTGTCCAGCACTACACTGGACTCCAGGCCCAGCCGTCCAGAGTCAGGAGGACCCGAGCGCTTCCAGGAGGGCTGCGTTTCGTGTGGAAACGAGGTTGCCAGTCATTCGGCCGGGGTTAAAAATAGCTCGCAGACCCTTGACGAAGTGAATGCTGGCCAGAGGCAGAGTTGCGGGCTTTATCTTCCTTTATTCAGCGAGGGGAAATTTGCGGAGTAAAGCGCTGGCCTGCCCCTGACCAGCCACCTCCATGCTGCCGTCTTTCCTGGTCCCTCCCTCCCTCCCTCCCTCCCTTCCTCCCTCCCTCCCTCCCTCCCTTCCTTATTTTATTTATTTATATATTTTTGCTTTTTGGGTCACACCCAGCGATGCTCAGGGGTTACTCTCCTGGCTCTGTGCTCAGGAATTACTCCTGGCGGTGCTCAGGGGACCATATGGGATGCTGGGAATCGAACCCGGGTCGGCTGCGTGCAAGGCAAACACCCTACCCGCTGTGCTATCTCTCCAGCCCCCCTCCTTCCTTCTATTTATTTATTTATTTATTTTTCTTTTGGGGTCACACCCGGCGATGCGATGCACAGGGGTTACTGCTGGCTCATGCACTCAGGAATTGCTCCTGGCAGTGCTCGGGGGACCATATGGGATGCTGGGAATCGAACCCGGCTCGGCTGCGTGCAAAGCAAACACCCTCCCCGCTGTGCTATCGCTCCAGCCGCCCCCCTTCCTTTTATAAACGATTTATAACGTCTGGCTTCATTTGGTTCATTTGTGAATCCTGAGCCCAGAAGCCCAGACAGTGCCCCCCAGCCCCTCTGCACCCCCCCACGCCCCCCCTCACTGAATCCCACCTCCCCTCCCCTCACCCCCTTCTGTGTTCTGCAGTCGCTGCCCGGAACCGGTGTGTTCCTCACACCAAACCCTCCCCCAGCATAGGCCAACCCAGGGTTCCGGAAAATCAGGCTTAGGAGACTGCCCTGAGCGTGTGCTGTCTCCGCCGGTTCTATGCTGCATGTCCTTCAGCCGTGAGTCGACCTCTCTGAACCCTGGTGGTTTCCTCCAGATGCAGACTTAACGACGACAGTCGGGAAATCCGATTTCTGAGAGGATTCCTGGTGCACATGCGAGCGTCTGCCCCACCGATAGGAGATGCCACGCACACATGCGCTCTCTCTCTCTCTCTCTCTTTCCCTCTTTTTTTTTCTTTTTGGGTCACGCCCGGCGATGCTCAGGGGTTCCTCCTGGCTCTTCACTCAGGACTTACTCCTGGCGGTGCTCGGGGAACCCTATGGGATGCTGGGAATCGAACCCGGGTCGGCCGCGTGCAAGGCCAACGCCCTCCCCGCTGTGCTCTCGCTCCAGCCCCAGTGTGCTCTCTCTTATTTGCTCAGTTTCCTTCTTTCTGGGTTCTGGGCCACATCCGGCAGTGCTCAGTGACTTCCGTGCTTGCAGGGGGCGTGGGGGACGCGGTGCCAGAGATGAAGCCTGGCCTCCCTCGTGCCTTCGGCCCGCTGAGCTCTGCTTCCTTCTTTTTTCGGGATTTCTAGTGTCAGCAGGCTGCCCCGATGTTTCCAGATTCCCCACCTACTCCTTCCGTTTTCTGCAGCGGTCCCACTCCCTGAAATGCCCTTGCCCCCCCACCCCCCATATTCACTCACCTCTCTGCAGGGTCCTCATCCTCCAGGCCCGGCTCCCACCCCCCTCCCCTCCAGAAAGCCCGCGTGTTTCATCTTCCCCCTCTCCCCCCCTACCCCCCACCCCCGCCAACCTCATTCACACGCACACACGCTTCAAGGGCACACACCTCTGGGCCCAGCTCGCCCCCGGCCCCCGGTCACCAATTCCCCAGGCCCCCAGACACTCTCGGAGCAGTTCCCTGGGGTTTGCCCAGAGCGCGCCTGGGCGCGGGGCTGGAACAGCTTTCCGAGTCTGGTACCCCCTCTGCCGTGTGAGGGGACTCAGTGAGGACCCCCCTCCCCCACTGCCATGAGTGGAGCCCAGTGAGACCCGGATAGCCCTGCCTGAGCCCTCCTCCCTCGCCAGGCAGGGTAGAGCCGGTCTTGGAAGCCCCGTCCGTGTGCCCGCCCCGAGCCTCCCCCCCGGGGATCCTGGTAGGGACCCCCCAGCTCACCTGGGACCTGAAGCTCTCCGGGTCTGCCCCCAGTCTGGGCAAAGTGCCCGTTTGCTGTCTCGGTGCGGGTCTAAGCCTGCCTCGGCCCCCACCCCGGCAGTACCCACCGTGGTCCGGGCACCTGGGACACCCCTTGCCTTAGGGACAGCGAGTACGGCCCTGTGGCCCCTGGAGCCTCGGTGTGGGCTCCCTGGTGACTGCTGGGAGCACCCCCCCCTCGCCTGGCACGGCTGATGGGCGGTGTGGGGGCCTGTGAGCTGGCCAGGCAGTGAGGGATGCTGAGAGTTGGGCCAGTGGAGTGGGGGGGCCCTGTGAGTTGGCCCAGTGGTGGAGGCCCCGTGAGCTGACCTGGCTCTTACGCACAGTGGCCGTGGGCTGAGGTGCTGAGGCTGGGAGGGGAGGAGTGGCAGACGACCCCAGAGACTGTACCCCCCAAGCCCACCCCCACAATCCCTTCTATAAAAAAAAAACAAACATTTATTTTTTAATTGTTTGGCCACACCCAGCTCTGCTCAGGGCTGACTCCTGGCTCGGTGCTCACGGATCACCTCTGGCAGGGCTCAGGGGACCGTACCGGGCACCGAGGATAGAGCTCGGGTCAGCTGCATGCAAGGCCAGTGCCCTAGCCCCTGTACTGTCACTCTGGCCTGACAATAGGTGGGTTTCAATTTTTTGTTTTTTGTTTTTTAAATTCAGACCCAGTGGCCTCAGGGCTTACTCCGGCCACTGCTCCCGAACTCCGACCCCCGACCTCAGACCTGCCACTGTCCTCAGGGGGCCATGCCAGCCAATCAGTGTGGTTCAGACAAAGCCCTTGCCCGCTCTTTGTTTAAAAAGAAAAAAAAAGCCTGCTCTGCCCGTCCCTGCCTGGCCCCTGGGGCTCATTGGCAGTGCCCTGAAATGTTTGGAATGAAAACACCTGGAGACAATGGCAGCGCGCTGGCCAAGTCTGCCAGCCCCGCAGGAGGGTGGGCTGGGTGAGGGCTGCGGCCCCGCTGTGACCCGCTCATGTCCCAAGCAGGTCCCTTCCCTCCCACCTCAGTCTCCCCCTCTGGGGAGTGGGACACTGACCCTGAATTACGGGTTTCTCCTTCCCGTCTCCCCTCCCCCATCCCCATTGGCTGGCACCGACTCTCGGCTCGGTCCTGAATGCGCCCGGCACTGGGTGTCCGGAAAGCACAAGAGGGCAGAGTGCCTGGGAGCGGTTGGGGCACCAGGGTGCCCCTGGGGGTCCGGGCTCAGCCCTTCCCACCTGCCCCCTGTCCCACTCTCTCTCACCCGGAGTCCCGGGCTGGCAGCGAGAATCTTCCACCTGGCACTCTGGAAGGGACATAGGGGGAACGCCAGGCTTGGCGTGTCATTTGGGGGCGGGAGCAAGTTGCCTGTTACAACTCACATCCGCTGTCACCCCGGGTCTGAAATACAGTGGAAAATAGTAAAGATAATATTTTGTACATTTGTTTGTTTGGGGGCCACGCCCAGCTGTGCTCAGGGCTTACTCCTGGCTCTGTGCTCAGGGATCAGTCCTGGATGGGTGCAGGGAAGGGATGGTGGGAGACCATATGGGATGCCGGGGATCGAACCTGGGTCGGCCGCATGCAAGGCAAATGCCCTACACACTGTACAACCTCTGCGGCCCCAAAAGCGATTTTTTCTTTTTGGAGGTGGTCACACCCAGCAAAGCTCAAAGGTTATTCCTAACTCTGCACTCAGGAATTACTTCTGGCAGTGCTCGGGGGACCATATGGGATGCCGGGGATTGAACCTGGGTCAGCCGCATGCAAGGCAAACGCCCTCCCCGCTGTGCTATCGCTCCAGCCCCAACAACTAATTTTTTTTCTTTTTATTTCTATCTTTTTTTTTTTCAACAAAATCATTTATGTAGCTACTGCAGTTTCTTGAGCTGACACTGGTGTACAAGAGTGTAAATTTACTACGTTTTAGGGGTACGGTGTCTCCTCACCCACCACCAAAGTGCCAGCATCCCCCCCACCCCACTTTCCACAGGACCCTTCCTTCCACTGCCCGCCCCTCCCCCTTCCCCCCCCCCCCCCCAACCTCGGTTCTGTCGTCAGAGTCCAGGATTTGTTTGCCTTGGCCAGGACCGTGTGCCCGCTGCTTTGTTTCTGTGTATACCACCAGAGAGCAAGGCCATCCGGTGTTTGTCCTCCCACATGCCCCTCTGGCCCCGTCCCTGCGGTCAGCAAAGGCTGGACACCATCTTTCCTTACTGCAGGTCTACCCCATGGTGTACACACACACACACACACACACACACACACACACACATATAAATACCCTGCCCCACCACCCTCTCTCTCTGTCTCTTCTCTCATACACACTACACACACACACACACACACACACCCCACAACTTCTTGGGCATGTGGGTTCTTTCCAGATCTTGCTCCCTGTAGACGGTGCTGCAGGGAGTGTGGGTGTGTCCAGAGCTTCCCCGTGTCAGTGGGTTCCTGCATTCCTGGCCTAGAAACCCACAGAGGGGCATTGCCGGCTCAGAGGGCAGCTCTATTTTTAATTTTCAGAGGAATGTGGAACACTGGAGGAGGGCGGCGTCTGTTACCCTGTAACCATCGCCTGCCTCCGGGCCTTTGCACTGGCCAGCTCAGCCCTCAGGCTGCCCCAGCTGCTCCCCCCAGGGCAGGGGTGAATCTGCCTGACCTGCAGATCACATAGTAGGTGTGCCTGCACAGAGTAGGTGCTTGGGTGAATGAATGAATGAGTGAATGAATGAGTGAATGAATGAATGAAGCCAGACTTCCTGTCATCCATGGTCTTTGCACTTCCTGTGATGTGCAGTTTCCCACTCGCTGGAAAGGGGGCCTCTCCTGGCCCCCTTTAATAGAGAGGACGTTGGTATCTGGTGCCTTAGAAGTCGCTACCCTGGGACCTTTCCCTCACCCGCACCCTGGCGCTGGCTGGTCCCTCCGGCTCCGTCTCGCTCCCTCCTTCCGCCAAGTTTCCCTGAGCACTTGCATTGTGAGTGCCCTGGGCAGGGAGAAGTGACCCCCATACGTTCCCAGCCCTCAGCGGCCCTCAGTCTCGGGGTGGGCGCGGTCAGATCCCCAGCGCCCCGCGCCCAGCGTTCCCCAAGAGACTTCCGAGTGGGGACTGCGTGTTGCCCTGGGCTGGCGATCCCTGGGTCTGGAGGGTAGCGTAGGAGTTCGCCTGCCTCCCAGGCAGGTGCTCCCAGGGTGCAGCCTAGAGGGGCAGAGCCCGCATGCGGAGGTGAGCGGGGCCCGGCCTTGGCCTTTTCCTTGCAGCCCTGACACACTCGCGGCTGCCTGGCGCACTTTTGCCATGCTGGCGAGCCGAGGCGTCTTTCCTGCCACAGCCCCTTGGGCCTGCCCTGCCCGTCGGTGGCTTTTCCCTGCCCCTCGTGGCCCGGGTTGACCCTCCAGAGAAGGGCGCCCCCGTGGAGGCCGTGGTTTCCGGAGACCACGAGAATCCCCACAATGCTTATAGGTTCTGCCAGTTCCACCCAGAGACGCCGAGGCTGGGGGAGGGGCAGGGGGAGCCGCAGGGGGGCACCGGGAATCCCCCCCCGCTCCCCGCCCCCAAAGGCCTCTCATGTCCCCCTGCCCCAGGACCAGAGAGAGGGGATGGCAACCGAGGAGCACTGGGGGCATGAGGGCCCTCCCGCACCAGCTAGGCTCTGTGCTCAGTGCTCTGCCGGGTTCATGAGCCCAGGCCGTGCTGGCTTCCAAGCTACAGGGGAGAGGCTCAGAGAGGCCGAGGGACTTGGCAGAGGCCACGCAGCTTCGGAACACCAGGGAGCCAGGATCGGGTTCTGGGCCACCTCGTCCTGGGTCTGTCGGGCCACACCCCAGCCCCTGCCCCCGAAGGACTCCCCACTGACTGCCGGCCACCCAGAGGCACTGCAGGGGCCTGGATGCACGCTGACCTCTGGAGTGCTGCCAGGGCCCGGTCATTTGCCCCCTCCTCCCTCCCACCCCTCCCCCGGCATCCTCCAGCCTCACCCCTCCCCTAGGTCAGCCCTAGAGACCCTCCCATGCACTTCAGCCAATGGCCGCTACCAGAGGGGGGTTGTGCTGGGAACTGCTGCCGTGCGCACTGACCCCTGCAGTACAGACTCATCTGCGGTGCACACTCACCCCTGCAGCACATAGATTCACCCCTCCAGTGCACACTCACTCACCCCTGCAACACACAGGTTCATCCCAGCAGTGCACACTCACCCTCCAGTGCACACTCACTCCTGCAGCACACAGGTTCACCCCTGCAGCGACACTCACCCTCCAGAGCACACTCACCCCTGCAGCACACAGACCTCACCCCTGCAGTGCACACTCACTCCTGAGTGCACATGACTCACCCCTGCTATTCACAGGACTCACCCCTGCGCAGCACACAGGTTCACCCCTGCAGTGCACACTCACTCCTGCAGTGCACATGACTCACCTCTGCTATTCGCAGGACTCACCCCTGCAGTACACAATCAACCCTGCAGTGCACTCACCCCTGCAGCTCACAGACTCACCCCTGCAGCGACACTCACCCTCCAGTGCACACTCACCCCTGCAGTACATAGATTTACCCCTGCAGTGCACACTCACTCCTGCAGTGCACATGACTCACCCCTGCTATTCACAGGACTCACCCCTGCAGTGCACACTCATCCCTGCAGCTCACAGACTCACCCCTGTAGTGAATTGACTCATCCCTGCAGTGCACACTCTCCCTTGCGGCCTAGACTCACCCCTGTAGTACAGATCACTCGCCTCTGGAGGTTGGCAGCCCTGCCCTCTACGCCACGGGGGGCGTCTTGCAATATACAACTCACCCCGAAGCCCCAAGAGTGAAATGTACCTGGTCCCTGAATTGGGGGTGGCACATGGGGGGACGGACGGGGGAGCTGCCACAGTGAAGCAGATCACGGGTCCCCCCAGGCCCACCGTGATGCTCACCTAGGGTGACCCCGAGCACCCCCACCAAGGGCTGGCTCCCCGAGTCCCGTGGAGAAGCCCGACACAGTGTGTGTCCCTGTGTGCGTCTGCGTGTGTCTGCGCACGTTCTGGGCACGGAGGTGCCGTCTACCTGGCATCGTGCGTGCACGGTCTCAGGTGCATCTCCGCTGGGCCACGTGCGTGTCTGGCCCCAGGAGCGCCCTCCCAGCCCCACGGCCGCGCCCCGCCCCCTCCGCGGCCTCACACCTCTGTCCCCGCTGCTGCCACTGTCGCCTGACAGGCTGAGCCCGTGCCCGGAATAGATGTGTGAGAAGTTCTGACGTGGGTTGTTTCCAAAAAAGGTACCGCATTTGGCCGGGGCTGTTTTTAAGAATCCCTCAGAGGGGCGCCGGGCTGGGCTGGGTGGACTCAGATTGCAGGGCAGGGTGAGGGGGCAGAGGAGGGGAGCCCCACGCTCGGACATGGAATTCTATCTTAAGTTACCAGACACAAGTGTTTGAGAAGACCAAAGAGGCCAGAGGCCGGACAGAGCCATGGCACAGCGGGGAGGGCGCTTGCCTTGCACGTGGCCATCCTGGGTCCCACCCAGGGTCCCCTGAGCACCTCCAGCAGTGATGCCTGAGCTCAGAGCCACACCCGAGCATCCCCGGGTGTGACCCAACCCTCCCCAGGATCTCCATACTTCCAGAATGTTCCCTGCTTTCCCCTTCCCTGAGCCGGAGGGGTCCTGACCATCTCAGGGCTTAGTTCTCCTTGCTAGATTCATCTCTGCCGAGTAGGAGGGAAACAACAGTCTATTGACCTGTCCACTTCCACGATCTGGCCACACTTAGAATGGGGTGTTTTGGGGGCTGGAGCGATAGCACAACAGGTAGGATTGTTTGCCCTGCATGCGGCCAACCCGGGTTCGATTCCCAGCATCCCATATGGTTCCCTGAGCACCGCCAGGGGTAATTCCTGAGTCCAGAGCCAGGAGTAACCCAAAAAGCATACCCAAAGAGCAAACAAAAAAGAATGGGGTGTTTTAGCAAAAGATTTGTAAAGAACAAAAACTTGGGGAAATAAAAATAAGGTACAGGGCGGTAAAAGTTAAGATTTAAGGGGTGCGCGTGCACACACACACACACACACACACACACACACACACACACAAGTTCTGTGGTCTATTGCAAGAGGCTGAGCGGGCAGGACCCTCTTCACAGGCATCAGAAAGGAGCAGGCCTCTTGCGTGGGGCACCCGCTCAGCTGTCAGTCCCTCTGTTCCTCGGTTTGGTGCTGGCACTTGAGGCTAAGGGCGCCCCCGTTCCTCACCAGGCCCAGCGTTGAAGCTGGGGCACACGCTCTGTCCCCCCACTCCCGTGCCCTGCGTGACTCTCCTTCTGCCAGTTTTCGGCCCCGGTTTCCCTTCCTGCCTTCGCTTCCCGCTTGTCTGCCGGTCCCGTGCTCCCACTCGAGACCTTCCCAGCTTGCTGGCGAGTGAACCCTAACTAGCCTAACTAGACACCCCCTAACTGTGGCCCCGGTCCAGCCCCATACCTGTCCTCACCCGCCCCTGCCTGGCCATGCAGGGCCTTGCCCGGTTCCCTTCGGCTCCTCCCACTCCTGCCTTCCTTCCTGCTCATGGAGCACTCACTGGGAGCCCCGTGGGGGAAGCTCGTGGAGACCGTGTGTCCCGGGCAGGAGGGACCCCAGGCCTCCTCCCGTGATTCCTGCTCCCTACCCGACGCTGGGGCTCTGGGGCTCTGGGGCTCAGTGCGGGCACAGACCTGTGGCAACAAGGGGCCGGGGGTCCGTGTGGCAAATGTCGGGCATTCGGCCCTGCAGGCTCCCGGGACAGACGCTGTGCCAGGTGGCTGCGGCACATCTGAGGAAGTCACCCCAGACTTCCCAGCGTCCCTCCTGGAAGCAGGGGTGCCTGGGCGGGGAGTGGAGGGTGGAGGTGAGGAATCCAGGACTCGGCTGTCCTGGGACTGCAGAGCCCCCCGGGATAGAGTTGCAGAGGGAGAGGGCATGTCTGGAACTGCCCAGAATAGCCCTCTCAGCTGGACACCCCAGACGCTGACCTGACTCAGGTTCTTTCTTGGGCAAATGTGTCAAACACCCCCAAATAGGTCCAAGCCTAATCCCTTCTCCTCCTCCATAACCATCTGCATCTGTGTCTTTTTTTTTTTTTTTTTTTTTTTTTTTAGCTACACCTAGCGGTGCTCAGAGCTTACTTCTGGCTCTGCACTCAGGGATCACTCCTGCCGGGGTTCAGGGGACCCTATAAAGTGCCAGGATCGAACCCGGATTGGCGTCGTGTAGCATAAGTTGTACTTTAGGGCTTCAGCCCCAACCCTACCTCTTCTGGTTGTGAAGTTCACACGAACTCACTGGGAAAAAGTTATTTCAGGAAGCATTTTTCTCTAACAAGTACTTAATAACTGCGTGATAGGTTGGGCCTTCTAAATGCTGAGGGACAGCGCTTAGTAGATGAAACAGCTCCCCTCCCCCTCATCAATCTAGCCAAGATCTAGATCAAGATTCAGCCAACAACTGCCTATGGGCCTAAGTCAACCGGCCACCTCTTTGTAAATATAGTTTCATGGGAAACACAAGTACTTATAAATAAAGTTTTATCGGAACGTTGCCACGTGAAACTTAAAGAGTTCCGTTGGAACACAGTCACGTTGTCAATAAAGTTTTATTGGCACACAGTCACGAGCACTCACTCACCTGATGCCTGAGCCTTAATAGCAGGATGAAACAGTGGGGTCAGAGACTGGGTGTGGTCCCTGAAGCCCAAACTATCGACTCTGTGGCCCTTTCAGAAAAAGTTTGCAGGGGTCTGACATGAGTGAGCAAGTAACGAACCCTTCCTGGGCAAGCAGGGCACCTGCCTTGCATGCGGCTGACCCGGCTCTGATCCCTGGCACCACGTTGTCTCCCTCATGCCCCTCCAGGAGGGACCTCTGAGCACTGCTGGGTGTGACCCCTAAACAGAAATGAAAGAGAACCCCGCGCCCCCCCCCATCTTTCACTCATGAGTGTACATTATAATGCTAGAGGTATGACTTAATCGTTTAGGGGGAGGCAGGGGGGAGCCACATCCGGCAGTGCTCAGGGCTTCCTCCTGGCTCTGCACTCAGGGATCACTCTTGGCGGTGCTCAGGGGACCATCTGGGATGCCGAGGATCAAACCCATGTTGGCCGTGTGTAAGGCAAGTGCCCTGACCACTGTACTCTCTCTCTCTCTCTCTCTCTCTCTCTCTCTCTCTCTCTCTCTCTCTCTCTGTGGCCCCTTAAGAAGTTTCCTCAATCGCAGTGGTACAGGCGGTACAGAGTTGTCAGTGCGGGTGTGACATCATTGCTGAAACAGTCGCTCCCCCACCGCAGAAAGATGTGGAACCTTCCCAAAGTTTCCCTTTGCTCCCTCGCCTTGTTTGTCCGCGTGTTGGCTTTCACAAAGTTGCTGTCGTGACTATTGTCGTGATGTCATTCTGTCCCTACCCTCCTAGTAACCGTTTCCTGGGATAAGGGATTTGCCTTCCCGGGATGGCCAATGTTCTTTCCGGACTGGGTTCCTGGGCTGAGTTGAGGCCATCCTAGTGTAAGTTCCACTCGTGTCTGTCCCAATGGACACTTGGGTCTTCTTTGTTATTCGCTTGCCTGCAGGGAGCACCCGCGTCTATGGAGTTTGGTGGGCACGTCCAACAGTTTTCTTTCATTTGCTTTGTTTTGCTTTGGGGGACCCAGCCCCTGGTGCTCAGGGCCTACTCCCAGTGTGGTGCTTATGAGGGGTTCCTGGGGAAGCTCCAAGCAGTGCCGGGGAGCGAACCTGGCCCCGCTGCACGCAGAGCCTGTGCCCCACCCGGACCCGCCTCGCCGGCCTCTGACGGTTTTCCTGAGTTGACCTTCTGGGACCACGAAGTCGAGGCGTTGGGTGCCCGCCTTCCTCTGTCAAAACTGGGTCCGGACTTGTCTTCATGGTGCTCCTCGCCGGCCCCCGAGTGCGAGTGTGTCCCCAAGCCCCAGAGCTGAGCATGCACAGGTCCTGGCCACTGTCTCTGTGACATCTCGGAAGCCAGGCAGCAGCTGGAAGGCTGCTCAGATGACCAGGCCATTCGCCGTCCCACAGAGAGTGTCAGGTGACCCTCGAGGTCAGCGCCCTCTGGGTATGCCCAAGTGGGGACTGACTTCACCCTTGAAACACGCTGCAGCTCCCTGCCTCAGCAGACAGATGCACATACATCCACGTGCACACACATTCATGCACGCACACACACATGTACACACACACACATACATCCCACACACTGATAACACACACGTGCACTCCTGCACACAGACATTAACACTCATGCTTATGCATACACGTACACTCACACACACTAACGTGCATATGCCCTCAGACACACACACTAACATTCATGCATAGGACTCACACACACATGCCCACACGTGCACTCACACTAACACACGCACATGCACAAACACTCATGCACTCATGCACGTAGGCACTGACAGACATGTGGGCACACACACCAACACATCCATCCAGTCTCACCTGTACATGTATACACACATACAGCCCCACACACGTGCACACATGCAGTCACACACACACACACACACTCATGCACGCACGTACTACTGGTCCCAGCACCACATGGGCCTCCCAGCATGTCCAGCAGTGGGCCTGGACCCCTGAGCAGCCCTGGGCCTAGTCCCCATAGTCTATAAATACATGTCAAGTCATTCTCCAGAACATCCTCAGGGGCCCGGCTCTGCCCCGCCCCCTCTCCCCCTCCCAGTACTGAGTCAGGCTGGTGGGAGGGGGGTGTTGGGGAGGGCCGGGGGCCTGGAGCCTGGACTTGGGGCCTGCAGAGATGGGAACAGAGCCATGGCCGGGGTGGGCTGGGCAGGTGGTCGGGGGGAGTGGGATGGAGGAATGCTGGGGGCAGGCTGGGACCGGGAGGATATTGGGGACCCCATGTCAGGGGTGCTGGATTCCAGCGGGAGACTGGGGATCCCGGGAGGTTCCCAAGCTGTGACTGCCCGGGGCTGGCCGCAGACGGGACCAGGTGGAGGATGCTGCCACCTAGTGTCTGGAACCGGGAAGGTCGCTCTCACCCGACCCCCGGATTCCTCAGCTGCTGGCCCTGGTCACCCAAACGAGGGTGGAACCCTGAAGTGCAGGGCCAGCAGGGACGGTGTGGACTTGGGGTCCAAGACCCCTCCCAGGGCCACAGTTTCGTTTGCGTTCACCGGACGGGCGTTTGATGTGAACCCTGCCACTTCCTCTCGCCGGGACCCAAGGTCCTCCTCTGTGATGTGGGGGTGCTCGGTGGGGGTCATAGGCCCGTCTGGGAGGTTGGCTCTGGGGGTCGCAGACCCGTCGTCTGGGAGGTTGGCGGTGGGGATGTGTGAGCGCCTGAGTCCTCAGCCTTGAGAGGCCCGATGCACGGGCCATCCTCTGCATCCAGGACCCAGGGGGTGTGAGGGGTCCAGGGGGACAGGGGTGGGGTGCGTGGGGGCGGGGATGCGTCCGGTGCAGTGTGGGGGCGGGAGAGGCCCGCGAGGCGGGGTGGGCAGCCCCCTCCCTTGGGCCCGCCTCTGAGACGGGAGGGCGCCGGGCGGGGCTGGGCGGGGGCAGTGCGGCAGCGCCCACCCGGCTCCCCAGCCTGAACGACTCTCCCTTCCCTCCGCAGGACCAGCTGAAGCAGTGCTTCTCCCGGCGGGTGCCCGAGGCCAAGGACACCGACACCCTCGTGCAGGAGGCCGACAGCCAGTATGGGACGTGGACGGGCCAGCGGCAGAGCGGGGACAGGTAGGGAGTGCATGCGGCCCTGGGGCCTCGTGATGACCAGAAACCGCGGCCCACCGCAAAAGCGGCTGTGTGTTGGAGTGGGTCCTCCAAACAGCGCTGGCCGGACCGTCCAGAGCCTGGCAGGGCCCCCCCACCCCCCGCCCCGCACCCTGCATCCCGGCCAGCCCCGCCCAAAGCCCCGCCCAAACCCCGCCCACATCCTGGCTGGACACACCCACAGCCTGGCAGGCCCCCAGAAGTCCCGCCCACAGCCAGGCAGGCCCCGCCCACAGCCCCGCCGGTCCCACCCACAGCCCCGCCAGACCCGCCCACAGCTCCTCTGGCCCCGCCCACATCTTGTCTGGACACGCCCATAGCCTGGCAGGACCCCCAGCAGCCCGGCCGACCCCGCCCACAGCCCCACCGGCCCCGCCCACAGCCCGGACAGCCCCGCCCAATCCCCCGCCCACATTGTGTCTGGACACGCCCACAGCCTGGCAGGTCCCCCCCCCCCCCCCAGCAGCCCCGCCCACAGCCTGGCAGAGCCCTAGGTCAGCACTGGCCGGCTGTGGGGTTTTTCCTCCCTGTCATGTAGAAGTGAAATGAGGCATTGTCCTGGCAGCTGCTACACCACCAGCGGGCTCGAGCCTCCCCTTGTTAGGACGAGGAATGTGGGGGAGTCCCAGTGAGGAATGTGGGGAGCCCCCAAACATCATCCGGAAAACTCCAGGAAAAGTCCCAGAGTGGCACGTGGGTCGGGAGAGAAGGCAGATGTGCAGTCGCCGGTTGGGGGGAGGGGGACAGGGAGCAGCTTCAGGACCAGGTTTCTGGAGCCTGCTGCTGCCCGTAGGACCGTGGAGGTGGCAGGAGGAGAAGCCGAGCCTCCTAGGGGGGCGGAGAGGGTCGGTCTCCCGCCTGGGGACGAGGTTCCCAAGGTTTTGCTGGGTGAAGGTTGAACGTGTGAAGGAGGAATGAATGAATGGATAAGCGGAGTCCTGCCCAGGGCTCCCGGCTCTGCTCAGACCCTGCTGGCCCGCGCTGACCCCCAGACACCGACTGCGGCCAGTTTGAGCCAGGTGTCTGTTTACATGCCTCTGCCATTCTCTAACCATGCTCTTGCGCTGTTTCACAGACCCCCAGGAGCCTCGAAACGCTGTCCAGTACACACACAGTCCACCCCCGGGAAAGCCAGTGACACGAATTCACAAGCCAGCACATCACGCTCTCAGATCTCACGTCAGGGCTGTTTATTTGTTATTATTATTAATTATTATAACAATGGGCTGGAGCAATAGCACAGCAAGTAGGGCGTCTGCCTTGCACGCAGCCGACCCGGTCGACCTGAGTTCGATTCCTCCACCCCTCTCGGAGAGCCCGGCAAGCTACTGAGAGTATCTCGCCCGCACGGCAAAGCCTGGCAAGCTCCCCGTGACGTATTCGGTACGCCAAACACGGTAACAAGAAGTCTCACAATGTTACTGGGCCCGCTCAAGAAAATCGATGAGGACAGTGACAGTGACAATTTTAACAATGCCTGGCTGTATTGTTAAAACAATAACAACGATAATAATAATCAAGCCCACAAGATCCGTGTGAGGTAGTCCAGGGGGTCCGGGAGGGGCTGGCAGTGCTCAGGGCTTACTCCTGGCTCCGTGCCTGAGAATTACTCCTGGCGGTGTTCGAGGGGACTATATGGGGTGCCGGGGATTGAACCCCAGTGGGCCACGTGCAAGGCAAGCACCTACCCTGCTCGGCTACTGCTCTGCCCCAGGGCAGGGTTGGTTTGTTTGTTTTATTGAATCACAGCGAGATACAGTTACATAGTTACTCATGATGGGGTTTCGGGCTACAGTGTTCCAACACCGTCCCTCCACCAGTGTACATTTTCCCACCACCAGGGCTCCCAGTTTCCCTCCCACTGCCCCGGCCTGCCTCAATGGCAGGCACTTTTCTGTCTCTCTGTCTCTTTCTTTCTCCTTTTTGGGCATTACGGTTTACAGTACAGATATTGAAAGATTTATCATGTCTATTCCTTTGCCTCCCTCCAGCACTCAGTCCTTGTCCAGAGTGATCCTTTCCGGCTACCATAGTCCTAGAGGCCCCTTCTAGATCCCAACTGCCCTCCCCTTGTGGCAGTCTTGTCCTTCCACTTGTGGCAAGCTTCCGTCCGTGGTGTGTGTGTGTGTGTGTGTGTGTGTGTGTGTGTGTGTGTATGTGTGAAAAGCAGTGGGGTGCAACCAGGCCGTGGAGCCCTTTGTAAAAGTATGCAGTGCTGGTTGGTATTTTGGGAAAATAGACAGCACAGAGGAGGGTGTGTGACATGGGCATGTTTGCTTTGCCCTGAGTGCAGGGGTCCAGCATGCTGCCCACACACGCCTCAGCTGTTTTTTTTTTTCTTTTTGGGTCACACCCGGCGATGTTCAGGGGTTCCTCCTGGCTCTGCACTCAGGAATTACTCCTGGCGGCGCTCAGGGGACCCTATGGGGTGCTGGGAATCGAACCCGGGTCGGCCGTGTGCAAGGCAAACGCCCTACCCCCTGTACTATCGCTCCAACTCACACACAGGGCCCCTCCTCCATCAGCGCAGAGCTGGGGGTTCTGGCGTGGACAGGGCAGGGCTGGTACGCCCCCTTCCTGCCCAGGAGCTGTGGGGGGGGCACCACACCCTGGCCAGCTGCACATCCCCCCACCCAGTCTCCAACCGCGTCTCCCCGTTTTCTCCCAGCCCGGCGCCCGAGTCCCCCTCTCCAGACGGCAGCTCCGCGTCAGCGCGCAAACAGCCCCCCAGCAGCCGCCTGTCCTCGCCGTCCACCCCATCGGAGCCCCCCTCGGCTGGGGACAGCGCCCGGGAGCAGTGGAGCGCCAGCGTGGACCGCTCGAGCGCCGAGCTGGACTCCCCAGACAGCACAGAGGCGCCGCCCACGCCGGACGCCCACGCAGCCAAGGCCACCGACGACGACTTCGCCTTCATCGATGTGAGTGGGGGTGTCCCTCCTGGCTTGTTCCTTCCCCCTGAGCAGTGTCGGGAATCGCCCCGACAGAGGGCAGAGGGCAGGATCTGGGGCCCCAGCGACAGCACAGCGGGTAGGGCGTTTGCCTTGCACTCAGCTGACCCAGGTTCAATTCCCAGCATCCCATATGGTCTCCCCAGCACCTCAGGAGTGATTCCTGAGTGCAGAACCAGGAGTAACCCCAGTGCATCGCTCGGTATGACCCCAAAAGCGAAAAAAAAAAAAAAAACAACAGAGGGCAGAATCTGTGTGTATGAGTGGGTGTGTGTGTGGGGGGCTGGTGCACAAGACTCAGGTCTGCAGGTAGCTGGGTCACACAGGCCAGCATGGCTGTATGTCTTAGGATAAATGTCTTTACCTCTCTGAACTTTCTCATCCACTGGGACCCAGCTCAGGGCGCAGCGCCCCAGCTTCCCGTGTGTTTTGGATGTTAAAACAGACCGGTGACGCCCTCATTAGCGATGCAGCAGCTCTGGCCTCAGACCCCAGGGACGGAGGCCAGGCAGCCAGCGTGAGATCGGCAAGTGGTGATGTGCCGTCGGGAGTTTAAAGTGGGGTGAGCGACATGTGCATTCGGTAGCCAACCGCCGCCTCTCACTCCGGCTGGACGAAACAGGAGCGAAGGAGGGGACGGGGGCCACCAGGCTGGTTGGTAGTCTGTGGCACTGGAGCACTGTCCTCCCGTTGCTCATCGATTTGCTCGAGCGGGCCCAGTAACGTCTCCATTGGAGACTTTGTTGTTACTGTGTCTGGCATCTCGAATACGTCACGGGGAGCTTGCCAGGCTCTGCCGTGCGGGCGAGATCCTCTCCGGAGCTTGCCGGGCTCTCTGGAAGGGGCGGAGGAATCGAACTCGGATCAGCCAGGTCGGCCGCATTGCAAGGCAAACACTCTACCCGCTGGTAGTGGGTGGTAACCAGTGGCCGTTTATTTGCGTTTCGCAGCATTAGTTATAGAGAAATCACGAAGGGTTGGGGGTAGCAATGACACAGAGGTGTGGCTGACCATTATTGTAAACAATGAACAGATGTCAGGTTCTTCCTGCAGGGGAAGTTCTAGGAGCTACTCAAGGACAGACTCTGATCCTGGGGCGGGGTTCCATCCAAGGATCCCCTTTCCTTAGCCAGTATGCATTAAAATCGTCATCTTAAATTCAGTGCTTACCTCAGAAGAATCTGGCTTCACAAGTCAAAGGGTCTGATTTAGGGATGGGGGCGGTTGACAGGTAGGGGAAGCAGAGCACAGAGGAGAGGGTCGAGGTAAACACAGGATTGGGGGTGCCTGCTGGAATTGGGGGTGCCTCGGGAGCACTGTGGTGGGAGTCACTCAGTAAGCCTAAGCTCCCTAAGGGAAAGGACTAACCCAAACCTGTGCTGTCCCACAGGGTGTGTCCAGCCCCGGCTCAGGTGGGACATCACTGCCCCCAGTCCCGCAGAGGCCTGCCCAGAGGGGCGGCACCCCAAGGGCTTCCGTCTGGGGCCCAGCTGCCGCCCTTCCGAGGAGGCAGGTCTCTGAGCGCCGTGGATGGAGAGGGCAGATGGAGAGGGCGGCACGAGGCTGCCTGGGGTCCCCCAGAGAAGGCCGCCTGCCTGCTGCACTGGGGCCTCCCTCAGGCCCCCGAAATACCGATCAGGGTCTCCCGCCGGCATCTCGAGATCAGGTCAGAGACAGGGAGAGACTCACCTTGAGCCTGCATCGCTGGGGCAACCCCCTCCAGCCCCCCGTGGGCCCCCGGGTGCTCTGGAGGGTCCGGTTAGACAAGGTGCAAACGGCAAGGGTCCCCGAGAGGTCACTGCCCCAGAGCCCGGGGCACTGGGCACAGGGCCACCCCTCCTCATGATCAGCGTGAATCAGCCACCGACCCCGCTGGGATGTGTGAGGCCCCGGGGTATGTCGGCCCCCCTGCCCCCAAACTCCTGAGGCGCCCTGCGGGGGTTCGTGGCCTTGGCGTGACCCGGTGCTGGTGTCCCCTGGGCTCTGCACTGGCCGCTTATGAACAAGTGCTGAGATTTACGGAGGCCGGGAGTGCGTGGGAGGCGGGAATCCCGTCCTTGCCACAGCAAGGGGACAGGACCAGCCGCCGGGAAGGGCTCTCGGACCCTTGCTTTAGGCATCTCTGAGGACTCACTTGGACCGTGCAGTTGATGAATCAGTCAACAAACACGTGTTGGTTGTTGTTGGTGGTGGTGGTGATGGTGGGGAGGGGGCTGCTCCTGGCTCTTTGCTGAAGGTATTCAGTGGTATTCATGCAATGCCATGGCTCAGACGCAGGGCTCCCGCACACAAGGCCTGTGCTCCAGCCCATCACATACATGCATGAACACACATGCACACCCATGTACATGCATACACGAACATACATACACATGCATGCACCGATACATACATGCACATACACGACTCACGCACAAACACGCGTGTGAGCGCGTACACGGCATCTCCCCAGCCCCAGCCGCATGACCGAGCTTCTGCCATGCACTCAACTTGGCTCAAGCTCCCTGCAGGATGAGGCCACGAGGAGGGCCGAGGCCCTTCCCTTCCCACCCCCACCCCCGCCCCCACGTCCAGGCCCTGTGCTGAGGCTCCGGGGACATTTGACTGCTGTCCTGGGGCCCTGCGCTGCATTGAACCCGGAGGTCAGGGCTCAGCTGCTGTTGATGCAGCCTGAGGGGCTGGGAGTGCTCAAGCCTTCGAGGGTGTGTCCGCCAGCCCGGGGGTCCCATCGCCGGCAGCACGTGGAGTGAGGGAGGGAGGGAGGGAGTGGACGGTCGGATGAGGGCGGGAGCCGTCGCCCGCTGGTAAGGTTCTTGCCTTGCGCGTGTGCGGCCCTGGGTTCTGGGTCCAGCCCTGGCACACACAGACCGAGTAGGGACCCGAGGACACGGTCCCCGGCCCCCCTCGATCCTCCCCCTGACCCCCACCCCTCCCCTGCTGCCCCACAGCAAACCTCAGTCCTGGACTCGAGCGCACTCAAGACCCGGGTCCAGCTGAGCAAGAGAAGCCGCCGGCGTGCGCCCACCTTGCAGTCCAGCCGCCGCAGCCGCCTGGGCCGTGCCCACACGCTGGAGCCCTGGGAGGAGGCGGCCGACAGCGTCTGGATGTTCAAGGACTCCACGGGTAGGCCTGGCCCCCGCCCTGTCCCTGTCCTGCCTGGGCAGCGCGTCCTGTCCCTGCGCCCGGGGCCATCAGCACCGACTGGCCAGGCCTCCGCCTGCTCTTCAGGCCAGCTGGGAAGTCCGTTTTGTTTCTGTTTTTTTTTTTTTGAGGGGCTTCGCCCAACCAGTGCTCAGGGGCTCCCAGCTCAGTGCTCGCAGCCCAGGCGGTGTCTCCTGCATGCAGAGCACACGCTGAGGCCCCTCCGCCGCTCCCTGGCCCCAGGAGAGAGTGTTTGGGTTTCTTTGGGGGCTGGGGGTGGGCTGAGGCTTTCATCAGCTTTGCGGTGGGGCCATTTCTGCTCCCATCCTTCCGAAGTGCCCAGTAAACGCCCCCCCCACCCCCACCCCACACACACACAGGCTGGCGGGCGTCTCTTGTCCCAGATCCTCGAGCCAGTTCAGAGATTTATCCGTCTGGCTGGGGGTGCTTCTGTGTGGGGTCACACTGAACAGGTCCGGGGGGCAGCTGTCTATCGGGGTGCAGTGGGGTGCTGTCTGTGAGCCTCTAAAGAAAGGAGGAACCCTGGTGTGTGTGTGTGTGTGTGTGTGTGTGTGTGTGCGCGTGTGTGTGTGTGTGTGTGTGCGTGTGTGTGTGTGGTGATGGGCAGTTTCTTTCCTGAAAAGGGGGCAGTGGGCAGGGTCAGTCTGGCACCCTCAGGTTTAGGGGGTGATCTCTGTGACTCCCAGCTCTGCGCCTCCTCCTGCTTTAAGAACTCTGAGCTCCACTAATGTCCCCCCCCATCCCCACGCCTGCTCCCCTTCCCCCCCCCAGGTGCTGTGGGGCTCAGAGCACGGGTGTGGGCAGAAGGGGGGTGCACAGCCTGTCAGCCCCATGGGTCACCTCCCCCCACCTCACAACCCTCCCCCCCCCACCCCCCCCGCTGCTGAGGCTTCCCTGGTGCCTCCACCTCAGGGAAGCCTTGAGCAGTAGGATGTAGGTGTCCGGCTGGGCCGCGAGCACTGAGCTGGGAGCCCCTGAGCACTGGTTGGGTGAAGCCCCTCGAAAAAACAGAAACAAAACGGACCTCCCAGCTGGCCTGAAGAGCAGGCGGAGGCCTGGCCAGTTCTGAGCATCAGGGGGTGGGGAGTCCCTGGGGACCCCAGACCCAGCTCCCTTTATGCCCCTGGTTCTCAGAACTGCAGCTGCCAGGGCCCAGGGTGGCCCAGGAGGGGAGGGGGCACCTTCTGGGCGTGCCCCGTCTCCTGGCTTGGCTTGAGCGCCTCTTGATCCCCATCCTGGCCCCCGCCCCCCACGCCCCCCAAGTGTGGCCTTGGGCAGGGAGCAGGAGGAGAGGATACAGCCGCCCCCCAGGGAGGGGTCACGGCTAGTCCCACGGGGCTGAGGCCATGGGAAGGAAACTCGGGGTGACTCCCGAGAGCCCCCCGCCATGGGGCCGAGGGAAGTGCCTCAGTTTCCCTGGCTGGGCCGGAGCGGGTGGTGAGCGGGTGCTGAGAGCGGACGGGGAGCTGGGGGGGGAGCCGCGGGTGTGGGGTCCCCCGCCCCTGCGCAGGCTGGCGGCTCCAGCACCCCCCTCTGCCACAGAAGAGAAGCCGCCCCCGAGAGAAGAGTCGGAGGAGGAGGAGAAGCCGCCCCGGGCCGAGAGGACGCCTGGGGGACACGCGCAGAGGACGCCGGCCTTCCCCGGGGTGGACCCTGCCGTGCTGAAGGTGCTTGGCCCCGTGGGAAGATGGACAGAGGCCTGGCTCTCCCTCCTCCCTCCCTTCCCTCCGCATCCATCCTCTTTTCCGCATCCCTCCTCCTCTTTTTCTGTCCCCCTCCTCCCTACCTCCCCTTCCCTCCGCTCCCTTTCTCCCTCCTCCTCCTTCTGCCTTGTCCTCCCTCCTCCCTTCCCCTCCTCCTCCCTCCATCCCTCCTACCCCCTCTCCATCTTCTCTCTTTCTCCCTCTCCCTCCTCCCACCCTCCTCCTCCTCCCTCCCTCTTCTCTACCTTCCTTCCCTCTTTCCTCCTCTCCTCCCTCCCTTCTCCTGCCCCCCCTCCATCTTCCCTCCCTTTTCTCCCTTTCCCCCTCCCTCCTCTTCCTTCTTCCTTCCTCCCCTCCCTCCTCTTCCTTCCTCCCGCACCAGGGGGTGCTCCACGCACCCAGCCATGCTCAGGGGAGCCACGTGGTGTCAGGGACCTGTTCGGGGTCAGCCACATGCAAGGCCTATACGCTCTCAGTGCAAATCCCCGTGGACCTCTTTTGGAGTCCAGACCCGGCCACAGCGGGTGGCTCTCCCTGCTCCTCCCCTGCTCCTCCCCTGCTCCTCCCCTGCCAGGCGCATGCTCCTCTCATCCCGGGGGCCCCACTCTCGCCCTCTGTGTTTCCCTCCTCCCCTCATCCCTGGGCTTCCGGCTGGGTCCTTTCGGGTGCCGGGTACCCCTTCCCCAAGCGGCAGCGCCAGGGGCTGGCTGGGACCTGGCCCGGAGACATTCACAGACTCCCCCTCTCTCCAGGCTCAGCTGCAAAAGAGGCCAGAGGCGGACAGCCCCGGTGACCCCTCCAGCTGGACCCCGCAGCCCAAGACCCCCAAGTCTCCCTTCCAGCCTGGGGTCCTGGGCAGTCGTGTGCTGCCTCCCAGCATGGAGAAGGACGAGAGGTGAGAGACACCCCCACCCTCCAGGTCGGGGTGTGCTGGCCCTGGGGGCCCCCGCCCAGGCTTCAGAGCTCAGTGGGCGCCGGGGACTTGGTGGCACTTCCCCAGTGCAGACAGCAGGGGGCGCTGCTGGGCCACTCATCAGACCTTTGTGTGTGTGTGTGGGGGGGGGGCCCTGTCCGTCATCCACTAACAAGGTTCCCAGGTGTGATTTTGTTTTTTTGAGAAAAATTATTTCCGGGGCTGGAGCGATAGCACAGCGAGTAGGGCGTTTGCCTTGCACGTGACCGACCCGGGTTCGATTCTCAGCATCCCATATGGTCCCCTGAGCACCGCCAGGAGTGATTTCTGAGCGCAGAGCCAGGAGTGACCCCTGTGCCCCTGTGCATTGCCGGGTGTGACCCAAAAAGCAAAAAAAAATTATTTCCAAGCGTGATGGTTTTATTGTGGATGAAGGTGGGATTTATTGTGTGTGAGCTGTCGTGAGGACACAGGGAAAAAAGTAAACAAACAAGCAAAATTCCTGAAAATATTCTAATGCACACTGAGATCTGTTGTTCTAAGTTTCAGAGCCACAGCTGGAAGTGCTCAGGGCTGACTCAGGGGGACCCCATGGGATGTCGGGGATCGGACCTGGGTTGGCTGCATGCAAGGCAAGCGCCTTCTTCACGGTGCTATCTCTCCAGCCGCTGAGGACTTTCCTTCATTTAAATGTCAGGAAACAAGTCTTATCTCTCCAGAACCAGCCTAGTTCTAAAATAATAATAATCGCTGTCACTGTCCTCCCGTTGTTCATCGATTTGCTCGAGCGGGCCCAGTAACGTCTCCATTGTGAGACTTATTGTTAACTGTGTTTGGCATATCGAATACGCCACGGGGAGCTTGCCAGGCTCTGCCGTGCAGGCAAGATACTCTCAGTAGCTTGCCGGGCTCTCCGAGAGGGGCAGAAGAATCAAACTTGGGTCGACTGGGTCGGCCACGTGCAAGGCAGACAAGTCTTTCCCGCTGTGCTATCGCTCCAGCCCATAATAATAATAATTTTGAAAAGAAAGAATGAGCCGGAGAGATGGTGCAGTGGGTTTGGCACTTGCCTTGCATGCAGCGGACACAGGTTCTGCCGTTGGATCCCTTGACGCCTGCCGGGAGAGATCCCTGAGCACCCAGGGTGTGGCCTAAACGCCTCGTTCTCCCCTCCCTCCCCCAAAAAAACCTTCTCAGAAATCTAGAGCAGTGTTTGAGCACGTATCTATGCCAAGACCCCGTTGACACGTAGAGTCGACCTAAAGAAGTCTCCCCGCCTTTGGCGCGGGCAGTGAGGTGGGGTGGCAGACGGAGGGGTGGGTGGTGGAGCGAACTTAGCCCAGGTGGGCGCTTGTGTTTTCCTGGAGGGGCTGGCACATTCCGCTTCTCAGTCCCATGTTTCGGCCTTTGTGGCAGCCCCTCTCTTGCCCATCAGGTGACACCGACCCCTCTGCAACCTCTGCCGCCTGCCAACGCCCAGCTGTGCTCGCAGACGGGGAGTCGGGGGTCGGGGGGGGGGGTTACATCCCCAACAGTGCCTCACACCACCTCTCGCTGGCTCTGTGTTCCCAGATCCGACGTGGCCTCTCCCCTGTGGCTGACGGAGCTGAGGTCCAAGAAGAGGCAAAGTCTGTACGAGAATCAAGCCTGAGCAGGTGCAAAGGGCTTGGGGCAGACCAGGGTCCCCAGCAGGGGTGGTCCCCCTCCGCGTGGCCTGCGCAGGGACAGGGAGGATGTTGGGGCCAAGTCAGAGCCAAGTTGGGTCCCTGGCACCACATGGACCCCGGTCCCTGCCTGTGTGTTCCGGGTGTCCCCTGGTACTCTGGGCCTGAGTATCAAGTACCCCCCGGAGCCCCCTGCTGTTTCCCCGACCCTCTCCCTGCTTGGGACCCCCTACTTAAAGCAATGTGCTTGCTTTCCTTCCATCGCCGTGCCAGGGAGTGTCCACTAAGCCTCCGACAATCCATCAGAGGAAACTTCTGGGCCTCAGCTCTCCCCAGAGTCCTCCCCGGCCTGGCCTGCGGGAGTCGCTCTCGCAGGACGTAGCAGAATGGGGCGTTGCAGACTTCCAGGCCGAGGCTCACGGGCGCCCCGCTGACCCCGGGACTGTCCCTTCCTTCCACACAGGAGCACTGCCATGTCCAGTCAACAGAAGCCTTAACTGTCAGAACGGAAGACGCGGTCGCGCCCTCCCGCACTGCGGCACCCACCCGGGGCCCCTCCCAGGCGGTGGGGAACGCCGGCCTCGGGGGGGCCTCAGGCCAGGGGACCACCCCAAGCACCTCCAAGGCGGCCCAACAGCACTTCTGGCTGGAAAGAAGACAGCCCCCTGCCCCCTGCAACCGCTCAGGGCTGTGGATCGTCCCGGGCACGTCTGCGTGAGACTGGACCCTCTTCCCCTGTGTTCTGGAAAACCCCGGAATCCTGAAAGCTTCTTCCCCTCTCCACCTCCCCCTGCCTCTGCCCTCACTCCACTCAGGGGCTGGTTTTCTTTTTGTTTTGTTTTTCTCAAAGGACTTTCCTAGGGACAAAGGAACTGCGCGTTTCCCACTGTCGTCTGGAGCGGGGGCTTTCCGTGGCTCTGGTGGGCGAGTCTCTCTCCCTCTTGGAGACCCCTGAGTTCCGAGCACGCCCGCGTGTGCCCGCACTGTGCCAGTGCCCCCTCCTGCAGGGCTCTGTGCGTCCCCGCAGGCCCGTTCACCTCCCTGTCGGCTTTAGAAGGCGATAAAGCAATAACTCCACCGGTTTCCCTTGACATCTGCTAATGCGCTTGCGTTTTCATGTTAAAAAAAAAAAAAAAGAAGGAAAACGGGGCTGGGAAGGTAGGACAGCGCGGAGGGCACCTGCTTGCATGGGGGCTGACCAGGGGTCCTTCCGCAGCATCCCAGATGGTCCCTTGAGCCCCGCCAGGAGTCAGCCCTGAGGATGGCTGGGGTGTCACCAAGAACAAACGAACAAAAAAGAACCCCTCCCACACACAAAACAAACAAAAAAGCAAACAAACAAAAACAAAACCCAAACCATCCGATCATCTCAGGTTCTGCACCCCCCTTACCCCGGCTTTTGAAAAGCTCTTTTATTCCTCGTCTGTGATTTTTCTGGTTTCTTCTTGGCGCTCCGGTTTCTGCGGGGTCATCTTAAGGCCTCTTGGCTGGTCTCTCCAGGCCCTCCTGAGTTCCTTTGCCTCCAGACCCTCTTTAGAACACAGCTGGGTGTCTTGCGGGCCGGCAGGGCTGGGGGATGAGGGGGGTGTTTTCTGTTTTAGGGGTCTTCGGTGCAGTGCCAGAAATCGCCCCCAGGGCCCGTCACTTGCAAGGCGGATGTTGCCCCCCCCCACGTCCCCCGCCCCCCGGGAGTTTCATTTTGTTCTTGCGTCTCCCGTCTCCCCCCCTCTAGCCCCCAGAGACCCCCCCCATCTGACAAGCACTGTATAGAGGTCCGAGTGCAGGGAGGGAGGGTCTCACTCTGGAGGGGTGCCCCCTGCAGGCCGGGTGACCGGGTGGGTGGCCCCTGGTGCCTCTTCTGTTCTTGCCAACCCCGTGCTCATCGCCCCTGGAATTCCCCAGATCTGTGGGGACGTGGCCCGCCCCACTCTCTTCTCTGCCCCTCCCCTTCATGCCAATCCTCCGCATCAACTTCCCCCTCCCCTCCCCTTTCAGTTCCTGCGATGTCCCAGGGATCTAGCAGACACCCCCGGTTTGGTGCCCCTCCCCCCCAACCTGCCTGCCTGGAGCTGTTTTCAGCTCAGTGCCAACCTTGCCTGGGAGATGCCCCCGGCGGGGAGATGCTGGAGCAGCTCACAGTTGGCTGGTGCTGGCGTCGGGGCTCCCAGGCTGGGCTTCCTGATCAGTCTGTGCCCACATTGGTGAGATAGGGAAGGGGGTGGGTGGGTACACACATGAACCCACCCCCCTCCCCCACCCCCAGCATTCACAAGAGGTGGAGCTCTTCCTGGAGAAATGGATCGTTTGTTCCAAACAGTGGTAGCTCAGCTGCCTGGGCACTGCCCCCAAAAGTCTCCACTGGGGGTGTCCAGAGCGATAATACAGCAGAGAGGGCACTTTTGCCTTGGCGCACGGTCAACCTGGGTTCCATCCCCGGCAGCCCTTAAGGTCCCTCCAGCTCCGCCAGGACTAAGCCCCGACTGAGCACAGTTGGCTGAGACCCAAGCACAAAGCAAAACGAAACACAAAAGCCCCGGAAACGAAAGTCTCCATTGCTTTGTCTACCAGCACTCTCTCTCTCCCTTCCCGCCTCCCCCCTTCTCCAGCTTCTTGGGGCGGAGGTACGTACTTCAGCACCACGGCCAGGGCCTGTGGTCCCCGCCTGCACCCGGGCCCCGTTGGCTGGGCTTCAGCTGCGGATGGACCCTTGCGCTGGGCCCCCAGGAACCTCACACGTCATCAGCCTCGGGAGTTTGGCCCCGTTTGAGAATAGTTTGATCCCCTTCATTCATTGCCTTCACTGCTCTCTGGCCATCTGGGGTGGGGAGGGGGCATTTACTTCCTCCAAGGAACTGTGGCTTCTGCTGATTTCTTTCCCTTCTTCTTCTTCTTAAAACATCTGGCTCTTGCTCTCTGAGCAGTTTCCACAGCGCTCCCCAGGACAGCGGGTCCCCTCAAACAGGCGGGCGTGGGCCAGGGGTGGCTCACACTTGAACACGGCTTCAGGCGACACAGATGGCCGTGCTGACATCAGCGTGTTCACAGAACCTGGGCGTGCCCGGCTGCTGCCTGTTTTCCCTGCAGGTCGGCTCTGTCCTGGGCTTGGGAACTGACCCGTGTCTGTCCCATGAGTCCACCCAGCCCTCCCCAAGGTCATCTGCGTGAGTTGGCCCACGCCTTGATTGGAAGGAGAAAAAAAAGAAAAGAAAAATTCATGGACTTCCTCCCTCAGTGATTCAGACACTAAAGCCCTCAACTCTGGCACGAGCCCTCCCCTCCTCCTCTCCCCCCTTCCCTTGGTGAGGCCTCCTCACCCCATCGGGGGCCAGACAATCACTGTGTGTGGGGGGAGGAGGGAGTTTTCCCAGCGTCCCTCTTACTCCAGCCCCCTGCACTCGCAACTCTGCCCCTGCGCCCTGTGCTCACCAGTGCAGTGACGCTAAATGACTCTGGGCGGCCTTGGCGGAGACCTGGGCCACTGGGGTCTTCGTTTCTCCTCTCGGCACCCTGGCCACATGCTCTTTAGGGGTTCGACAACAAAAGGAGGTCCGCTCGTCTCTGCCATTGCCTCGAAGCCAGCTTGGGAACCCTGTCTCCTTGGACACGAACAGAATATGCCTTAATCGTTTGTACGTGGCCGTGTTCCCCGCCTGCCCTCCCTCCAGGGGACACAGTCTCGCCCTCCCTCCCTCCCTCCCTCCCTCCTCCTCTCCCTCCTGCTCTGCCTCCCTCCCCGTCAGCGTCTCAGAGGCTGGTCTTTTGATAAGTCTGTTTCCTTTCCCCTCCAATAAACACACTCTTCTTCGTGGTCCTCTGACTGATGAGATGGAGAGAGCCCTGGGCCACGTGGCGGGTATGTGGCGAGGCCGCAGCCTTGGAGAAACGGGTGCCAGAGAGATTCGCGGGCATCGGTGCGGCCCTGGCCCGCCAGCCTCTAGCTCCCATCCAGGGAGTGGGGGGGAGCGGGGAAACGCTTTGACCGGGGGCCGGATGCGTCCTGCACACTTGGACACACGTGGGTCGCTCAGGCCCAGAAGGGGCAGCGTCTAGACCTTGAGAGGGCATTGCCTGAGTGCCTCCCCCCCCCCCGCCGTGTGACTTCCCAGGGAGACCCCAGCCATCCCTCCTACCCCCCCCCCCCCCCGAGGGGCTGGCAGCTGCTGGCGCGTTCAGATCTCCGCCACTCCCCATCCTGAACCCTCCACCCCCACCACCCCTTTGCTCCAGGAGCTGGGCATAGCTCCAGCAATGCCAGAGCACCCGCGGGCCCCTGGCACCACTGCTTCACTCTGCCCGGTGCTGGGGGTCTCCAGGCCCTCCCCTGCGGGTGTCTGCTTCTCCCCACTCGTCCCTGCGCCCCGCCTGCACACCCTCTCCCAACGCCGCGAGTTGAGCTCCTGGTGCCTTCGCGTGAACACGCGTTTCAGGATGGCGGGTGCCTGCTGAGGAAGGGGATGGAACAGAAGAGACGTGAACATTGATCTCTGCTCCCCGCAGTCTCACAGGACACTCTGAGGACCCAGGAGGGGCTGGCGAGACTGTGCGGGGGCTGAGCTGTCAAAGCGTTTCCCCGCTCACCCACTCCCTGAATGGGAGCTAGAGGCTGGCGGGCCAGGGCCGCACGGTTAAGCTGGGGGGGACCCGAGGGAGGGCTCTTCCCCCCACCCCCCAGTTAAGCCATGGCCAGTCCGCCCTAGAGACCCTTCTGCAGCCCCTAACCATACCTTTCCTCCACCATGGATGTTGATGTGTAGGTGCGAATGTCCCCAGCATCCAGGAGGGATGGTGTAAAGGTGGAGGAAGCTTCTAGAAGCTGATGGGACCTAGAAAAGAGGGTGGTCCTCAGGCTCCAGCCCCGACGGGCTTGGTGGGTCCCAGCTATGTGCTGAGAAGTTGCTAGGAGTCACCCCATTAGAATTCCATGCAAGGGTCTGGGAAAGGGCAGCCAGCGGGAAGCTGTTGGGGCGGGGGAGGGATGGAGAGAGGGAGAGAGAGAGAGAAGGAGAGAAAGAGAGAGAAGAGGGGAGAGAGAGAGAGAGAGAGAGAGAAGTTGTTTAGTCAGAATTTTTCTCCTGCAGTGAGTGTGTGTATGCGTGTGTGTGGGGGCGGTGTGTGGGGCTCTTAGCCAGAGTCCCTCCTGCAAAGCCCCTTCTTCTACCCCCCACACCACACACACACACACACACACACACACACACACACACGTGCGTTGCCTCCCGAGGGATCTGGGTGCAGGGTGGAGGCGGCAGAAAATCAGGTTCTGGATAGTCAGCCCAAGAGTTGTTTTTTTTTTTTTTTGCAAGTTTCCCATCTTGCCCTCCCAGAACATTCCAGAATAGTGACACTCACCCCTGGTGCCACAGTCTACCCATAAGCTCAGCCCTCAGTTGACAATCTCTGGCGTCATCCTCCTGCTTCAGGGGGACGCTGTTGTCTGCAGAGAACTTGAACTCCTCTCCTCCTCCCCCATCTCCTTCCACAGTCTTACGCAGCCAATAAACGGCTCCAAAAGCCGCCCTTTGAGTCCTGGAAGAGGCTCTGCCCCGCACCGTCTCGCCAGCACCTCCCCGGTCCTCAGAGTGTCCTGTAAGACTGCAGGGAGCAGAGATCAATGTTCACGTCTCTTCTGTTCCATCCCCTTCCTCAGCAGACACACACCAGGTGATGGAGCGGGAGGGGGTCAGGAGCGGGACTGGGGTCCAACAGGGTCCCTGGTCCCGGGAGTTGCCTTATGACCCACACGCTCCCGGGGCCCTGGCACGAGGCACCATCTCCAGTCCCGGCAAGGTCCCCCTCTGGTGTCCCAGACAGTTTCGTCTAGAGGGAAAAAAACTCTTAAGGGTCAACCAATGGGAGCCTCCTGGACCCCCTAGAGCATCGATTGCCAACAAGTGCTTTTATCTTCTGTAACTACAGAGGTTTCATACGCACAAGAAGCTATGGGAATCGGGCCCACCCCCACCCCAGCTCCCCTCTTTGCAAGCACGGAGATGCTGTGTCTTGGGGTACCCAAAGTAGCAGATAAAGCTTTGATGCCTTGGAACCCTGGGCGTGTCCCTGCGTGTGGGCAGGGGATGGGTTTCCTGAGACTCCAGGAGGGGTGAGGCGAGAGGTGGTGGTTGGGGGGGGGGGGACTTCCATTCACTGATAAGGGCTGGAGCCTTCAGCCCACCTCCCCAGGGTCCTGGCTACTTCTCCACAACAGGGGTCCAGAAAAGGGGGCCATTGTGTCCTCACCCCCTTCAGGAAGGGTGGCAAGAACTGGAGAGAGTTTTTGTAAGCAGAAGAGAACATCTGTTGGGAGGAGGAGAGGCCAGGACGCAGGACCACACCCCTACCCACCCCCAAAGAATGCCTGGTCACCGACAGCAGCAGTGCACAGCTTGAGAACGCGGGGGTTGGGGTGCCCGACGGGGCCAAGCACAGAGCAGCTCACCCCGAACCCTGATGGATGTGAGGGGAGGGGATGACGCCCTAGACCGTCCCCACATCTGTTCCCCGCTGATAGCCCTAGAAGCTGGCCGCTGCTATGCCAGAAAGGTGGTGGTGGTGGGGGGTGACAGCCACCCTGCTCCCCGCAACGGGCCCGGGGGCTCATGGCCGTCACATGCAGGATCCTGTGTGGGGGAACCACCCTCACCGTCCTCCTGAGCTGACACAACCCCTGTTTCTGGAGCTGGTAGGTAGTCCAGAGGTCATTAGGGGGCACGCTGGACCCAGGCTCTGCCCCTGGAAGGGACTCCTGGCCCCCCGATCTCTGCTTGGGAGCCCCTAGTCAAGAAATTCTGGTCTCTACTGCCCATCCAGGGCCCCCCAGTCCTGCCCCCCAACTCCAGCTGTCCCATGTGCTCCCTCCCTCGCCAGCCAGGCAGGGCATCTCGTCCTAGGGCCACTCCAGGGTTTGACCGGAAACCAGGTGCCAGGAAGAAACCCAGTTGCTTGGCCAAGTCCTCCCCGCCCGATCATCGTTTCATTTACTCGGTGGTCCTGGTGCCCGGACACCAGAAGCTCTCGACTCTCCCTGTGCTTCATGGGGCCATGGTCACGGTCACGCTGGGCCTGAGACAAACCCACTGCTCCTCCTCTTCGCTCTGGACTGCC
This sequence comes from Sorex fumeus, assembly GCF_029834395.1. Classification (NCBI taxonomy): domain Eukaryota; kingdom Metazoa; phylum Chordata; class Mammalia; order Eulipotyphla; family Soricidae; genus Sorex; species Sorex fumeus. The sequence goes on from NW_026606082.1 coordinate 2,418,511, forward strand.
TGTGACCCCAGGCCTGTGACCGCATGGCTTTGGATGGGCTTTCAGCAGTAAAGTAGGGTCACGATTCCTCTCCTCGGGTGGACGGGCAAAGATGGTTTCCAATAAATGGTCATTATCACCCGTGTGTGTGTGTGCGTGTGTGTGAGAGAGAGAGAGGAAGAGAGAGAGAGAGAGAGAGAGAGAGAGAGAGAGAGAGAGAGAGAGAGAGAGACTGAACACTACAGGATGAGTCTCCCGGGCCATGGGTATTTGTGAATGTGCTTGTCTTTGTGCCTTCATGTGTATCCGTGTGTGTGTGTGTGTGTGTGTGTGTGTGTGTCCACCTGTGTGACAATCAGGAGAACCTCCCCTGGGGCTGCTGCAGGGGCCAGTGGGTCCCCACACGACAGAGAGGAGCCCACGGAGTCTGCAGCGTGTCCTTCCGTGGCTGGCCACGGTCAGCGTCAGACACACAGACAGCGAGTGTGGAAACCAGGCAGCTAAGATTTGCCTCACTCTGCTGTTTTCCCCAGGGCTAGACTGGCCCCCCGGCCCCCAGCCAGCCCCCCGTTCCCAGGTCCTGGCAGCCGGACAGCTGATGCTTGCAAAGTGGACCTCTCTGACTGCAGCCCCCCGGCTCAGTGAATGCGAGAGCTAGCTAATAACGTTATTGTGGGGCGACAGAGTGTCTGGGGCATCTGCTGACTGAGTGCCGGCCTGCTAATCCCGCATTCTCACCCCGGTTTGCCCCGGGGCTGGCCCTCTCCACACTTGGCACCGGCGTCCCTGGAGCAGGTATAAATGCCACCTCCTGCCCACGGGGCTTCATGGGCACTCTCGGGGGCTGGTGTCGCTGGTAAGTCCCCCTTCCTCTCATCCTGGTCCCTGAGAGGGTGGAAGACCTGGGTTCAAAGCCCCTTTCTGACAAGGTGACCTTGGATGAAGACATCCATGTTCTAAGCCTCAGTCTTCCTCTCTGTTAAATGGGGAGAGTGCTGGTGAGACCTTCACACTGGGGCTTTGAGGTGACTCATCCCACAGTGCCTGTGGGCACAGAGTGGGCACGTGGGCATGCCTCCTGACTAATATTGAATAGCCCATCAGTTTCCTGGTGGTACCAGTGACTGGGGGTGGGGTGGGAGTGAAGAATCTAGCTTGTAGGTTTGGTGATGGGCGGGTGAGGGGGTGCGCCCTGCCCCATGGGCTGGGTAAGCTCTCGGGATGGGCAAAGCTTCCTAAGTGTCCACCTGTGTGTACTCTGGGGCGGCTTTCAACCATGCGCCATTTCAAAATCATTGCAGCCTGGTGGAAATCACCCAAATCAGGCTTTCAGCATGCTGGGAATGTTCCAGAACCACTGCCAAGGGTTGGCACTGCGGTAACAGAATCATCACATCCTGCTAGAGACATCCCCAGTCCCCTGCTGGGGGCGGCTTCCAGGACAGGAAACTGAGGCAGAGAGCGGAGGAGAGGGGTTAGCACAGGGCTAGCTTCTGATCAGAAACCTCTGGCTCAGCCCCCCTCGGCCAGGGAAGGCAGGACCCCCGCGCTCGGAAGGACCCATGGGGCTGGTTTCTGGGGAGACGAGAGCAGTCGGGCTCCTAAGCTGCTTCCCCAAATTTCTGCCTTTGAAATAAGAAAATAAGATGGCACGTCCAGCCTGTCCTCCAGGGTGGATACCAGCTGTCTTCTCTGAAGAAGGAGGCCAGGCCCCACCCAGAGGAGCCGGACAATTTTCTAGATTTTTGGACAGTCTGACTAGCTCGACCCCTCAGCCTGGTTGTCCGGCCCAGCTCCTGGACCATCTCTCTCCCAGCCCTGCCTTCCTGAGTCCCACGGAAGGTGGTGTTGGTGGGGGTTGGCACAGGGGGGATGAGGCCAGGGGTGGCAGGACATCCTGAGCCGGGGAGGGAGCATCGAGGAGGCAGTTAGGGGTGCGAGGAGGCAGGGGACTCCGAGAGCTCGTCTTTGGTCCAATTTTCTTTCCGTCAAAGGTGTGTGTGTCCTGCCAACGGGTCCATCCACATCCCGTCAGGAGCTGGGGGCAGGGACCCATGGGGACCCTGTTCCCTAAAGCTGTGACATGCCCCCCTTTCTTTTTTATTTATTTATTTATGCTTTTGGGTCACACCCAGCGATACTTAGGGGTTACTCTCGGCTCTGCACTCAGGAATCACCCCTGGCGGTTCTCGGGGGACCCTATGGGATGCTGGGAATCGAACCCGGGTTGGCCGCATGCAAGGCAAACACCCTACCCCACTGTGCTCACTCCAGCCTCATCTCCCTCCCCTTTTCAGTGGGCCTCCTTTGGAGCCAGACACAAGAAAATGAAACAAAGGAAGACGTTCAGACCCCTGCTTACGGACCCCCCCAGGGCTAAGACTCCCCAAAACCAGGCAATGAGAAGCAGTGGGTGCCCCAAGGCTGCCCCCGGAGAGGGAGCCCAGCATCCCGAGGGACTCACTGCTGCCTCCACTTGTCTTCCAGGCCCTTCAACCATGGCCTCGGACCACCAGAACCCGGCGGGGAAGGGCTACCATCTCAGCCCCAAGGTGGGTAGTTCTCCTTCCTGTGAACTGGGGTTGGTGTCTCCCCCTGCTGCGATGCCCCATCTGACTCTCTTTCTCTCTGGGCCTCAGTTTCCCCACAGCTGGTTCCTTCCCTGCCCACAGATGGCCAGCAGTTTCCAGTTCGGGAGACTTGCGTTTCTCTGCCTAACCCTGGTCCCCTTCCCCCACAATCTCGGGAGCCTTGGTGTTCCCCGAGACTGGGAGGGATCCCAGAGGGGCTCTGTGCATGGGAGGTGAAGGTCACTCCCGACTTCGCTCTGGCCAGGTGACCTGCTCAAGTCATATGGCCCCTCTGAGCTTCCGCTTCCTCCATATGGAACAGGGAGAGTCAGAGGGAGGGCCAGCAGGTGGTGGCGAGAAGGCCAAGAACCCGGGTCCAATGCCCGGCCGACGCTAACACCCTCACCTCACCTCCAGACCCAGCCACACGGTCGGAGGCACTGGACACACTCAGTCTGCCTCCAACTGTGACCAGCCTTGGCACCAGGGGACCCAGTCTGGATTGACCCTTTGGTCTCCTTGGGGACCTGCTCCCCGTGTCCTGCCTGCTACGGGGCCTGTTTTCAAGAGGAGGGACAACCACGAGGCCAATCTATGACAGAAGGAAGAGGAAGGTTCTCAGGAACTGGAAGGGACGAGATTTGGTTAGCCAAGGTGGTGGGAAGGGGCAGAGAAGAGTGGGCAGTGAGGTTCAAGGTAACCACGTGCAAATCAGGTGTGGGGGAGGGGTGTGTGGAGAGTTTTCCTGACAGAGGGTATAGTAGGTGCAAAGGCCCAGTGGTCAGAGAGAGCAGGAAATTCTGCAGAACAGCACTGAGGCAAGTGACGGTGCTTTGGATCCACCCTGTCCCACAAACATATATAATATGAACCAATAGCGACGTGGTTCTTCCGGGCTGTGTTAGATAAGTAAGCTATAGGAGGCATCGATTTCTCTCCAAATTAAACCCGCTATATCCAGCTGCATAATCAATACAAAATTATTATGGAGCTATTTGACATTCCTTTTTTTCACCCCTACTAATCTCCAGAATTCAATGTGCACTTTTTTTTTTCTTTTGGGTCACACCCGGCGATGCTTGGGGGTTTCTCCTGGCTCTGCACTCAGGAATCACTCCTGGCGGTGCTCAGGGGACCACATGGGATGCTGAGAATCGAACCCGGGTTAGTCGCTTGCAAGGCAAAGCAAACGGCCTACCCGATGTGCTATCACTCCAGCCCCTCAATGTGCACTTTTTTAAATTAATTAATTAATTTATTTATTTTGCATTTTGGGTCACACCTAGTAATGCACAAGGGTTACTCCTGGCTCTGTACTCAGAAGTTACTCCTGGCAGTGCTCAGGGGACCCTATGGGATGCTGGGAATCGAACCCGGGTTGGCCGGGTGCAAGGCAAACGTCCTACCCACTGTGCTATCTCTCCAGTCTCTCAATGCGCACTTTTAAAAAACTAAAGTCTGTGGTTTATTCAGGCTTTCTTATTTAAAAAAATTCAGTTTTTTTATTAAGACACCATGATCTATAAAGTAGGGTTGAAGCGATAGTACAGCTGGTAGGGCGTTTGCCTTGCATACAGCCAACGTGGCCCACCCGAGTTCGATTCCTCTGCTCCTCTCGGAGAGCCCGGCAAGCCACCGAGAGGATCTCGCACACACGGCAGAGCCTGGCAAGCTACCCGTGATGTATTTGATATGCCAAACACAGTAACAACAAGTCTCACAGTGGAGACGTTACTGGGCCCGCTCGAGAAATCAGTGAACAACAGGAGGACAGTGACAGTGACAGATCTATAAAGTTATTCATAGTTGAGTTTTAGACAGACCCTATTCCAGCACCGACCCTGCTGTTGGTGTCAACTTCCCTCCAGCAGTGTCCTCAGCCTCCCCCCCAAACCACTGCACCTTTTATACTTAAAATCGATCTGACTTGGGCGTGGCTGCCAGTTCTCAGCAGACGTGTCTAGCTACGGGGCCATCCCGGGTGGAAAGGGCTAGAAAAAGTGCCAGTCTCTGTTTGCATCTGAAATGACAGTGGCACACCTGGAATGACAAAACTGCACCCCTGAGGTTCAGCGGGGGGGGGTGCGGAAACTTAACTTCTTTCCTGCTCACCCCTGTGTCTTGTCCCCCAGGCCGGGGGAAGCGAATAAACGAGCCCCTAACTTCCAGAGTCTAGATTCTTCTCAGCAATCCGCCAGTTTTACAGATGGGGGATCCCGGGTTCCAGACAAGCCGCTTCCCCGGCGCTGCCCAGCGTTACCATGGAGGCGGCCACGTCCATCTCAGCTGACGCATCCGTGGCTGAGTCAGTGACCACAAAGGATTTGCTGAGCCCTTGGAATGTGCCCCTGAGCCCCGAGAACCTCCCGGCCCTGCCTTTATCCTCCTATCCCCTGGCCTGGGAGATGGGGTAGACGTTTGCAGGGTCAGCGCTGACCCTGCAGATCGGACACTACCCCTCCCCGTCACTCCCACCCCAGGCTGTCCCGAATGCATTATCCAGAGGGGGCTCCCTGCGGAAGAGGCCTGAGAACACCCCTGGCCCCGACCTTCCCCCGGCTCTCCCCAGAATCGTGAAACGTGGCCGTTGGTTTTCCAATGAGCCCTTGGCTGTGAAGCCATGGGTGCTGCCTTCACGTGACAAAGCTTTGGATCCTCAGACACGGATTCTGCCGGCTGCAGCCCAGGGCAGACGTGAGCCCACGGGAAACAAAGAGAATTGCAGAGGGGAGCAGAGGCGCGCCGGTGAATCCCAGGGCACTTGGAGAAAGGGCATAGTCTGGGGATAGTTCTAGGGACAGGAGATGGGGCCAGGAGGGGGCATGGCCAACTCTGCTCAGAAGCCGGGTCCTGGGGTTTCGCTTCTTGTTGTGTGACACTGATGGGCAGGGCCAGCCTCTCCTGGGAGCTCCTTAGCACGGTGGACCCGGGGGCTGGGGGGCCGCCCAGCTCTGCTGGACCAAAGCCATGTGGCTGCAGACCCCAGGGGCAAGCTGGAGCTGGTAAAGGCTGGCTCTAGGGAAACCGCCCGGGACGAGCTCAGCTGTGCCCCCCACCCACGCCGTGGGCCGCGTCCCCCTTCCTTGGGGTCTTTCTCTGGCCCTGCAGTGATGCCCCCCCCACAGGGCAGACACCGTGGACCCCGCCGCACCCAAGCCCCACAGCCCTTAGGAGCTTGGCTCTGTCTTCGGTTTCTGTTTGAGAAATGGGGAAACCGAGGCTCAGGGAGGTGAAATGTGGGCTCCCTGTGTCACAGCTGGTTCCCCCAGGCCTGGGGCTGTGTGACTGCGGATGAGGTTCGGACCTCTTCAGGGTGGGCTTCCCCCAAGCTCCCGAACCCCTCTCGAAGTTTCCACTCACCCTCCCGTTGCAGCTTGTCGTCTTTGAGCAGGAGAACTTCCAGGGCCGCTCGCAGGAGCTCAGCGGGCCCTGCCCCAGCCTGAAGGAGACCGGCCTGGACAAGGCAGGCTCCGTCCTGGTGCAGGCCGGACCGTGAGTAGCCGTGTGTGTGTGTGAATGTGTGAGTGTGTGACTGTGAGTGTGGATGTGTGGATGTGTGTGTGAATGTGTAGGTGTGCGCATGTGAATGTGTGAGTGTGTAGGTGTGTATGTGTGTGAGAGTGTGGAGGTGTGTAAATATATATGTATGAGACTGAGTGTTTGTGTGAGTGTGCTTATGTCTATGACTGAAAGTGTGAGAGTGTGTGTATGTGTAAGTGTGTGTGTGTGTACGTGACTAGGTTTGTGTGTAACTGTGTGTGTGTTAGTGGGTGTGTGTGGATGCGTATATATGTAAGCGGGTGAGAGTGTGTAAGTGTGTGAGTGTATGTGACTGTGTTTTAGGTGTGTAACGGTGTGTGTGTGTTAGTGTGCGTGTGTGAATGTGAGAGTGTATATGCACGTGTATGGGTGAGTGTGTGAGAATGTGCATGTGTGTGCATCTATGTGTGTGAGTGTGGGTGTGCCTATGAGTGGATGTGGAGTGTATGCGTGGGTGAGTGTGTGTGAGTACGTGTGTCTACATACGTGACTATGTTTGTATGTAACAATGTACGTGTGTGTGAATGTGTATTGACCTCCCTTTCTCTCCCTCCCTCCCTCCCTCCTTCCCTCCCTCCCTCTCCCTCTCCCTCTCTCCCTCCCCCCCCATCTCTCTCTGTCTACACTGCAGCTGGGTGGGCTACGAACAACCCAACTGCAAGGGGGAGCAGTTTGTGCTGGAGAAGGGTGAGTACCCGCGCTGGGACGCGTGGACCAGCAGCCGGAGGACCGACTCTCTCAACTCCCTGAGGCCCATCAAAGTGGTGAGACCCCCCCCCACCCCCTTCTCTATCCTCTCCACCAAGGGCAGCCCGAGTTCGAGACCAGGAAAGAGCCTTCACTTCCGTGATGGCCCTTCCTGCATCACGTGGCTTCATTCCCCGATCCTGTTTTCCTTTCTGTAAAATGGGGGAGGCGGGGGTCTTAGAACCTGAAACATGCTCATCTTAAGTGCAGCCCACCGCACCACGCACGACACCCCACCAGACACAAAGCCTCAGGCGGCTGCCGGCAGGGAGTGCTGTGGACTGTTCTCGTATGAGGCCGGCCCGCCCAGAACAAGTGGCCGTCCCTTCCCTGAGCTCTGAAGACCTCAGCTGGGGTCAGCACAGAAGGACTTTCTGAGACACTGTTGGGATGCAGAGCTCTTGCCTTACAAGCCTGAGGCCCCGGCTGGCTTTTAGGCATGGGAGGAAGGAAGAGAGGAAGGAAAGGGAGGGAAGGAGGGCGGCCGGAGGGAGAAGGGAATCGAGTGAGGAAGGAAGGAAGGAAGGAAGGAAGGAAGGAAGGAAGGAAGGAAGGAAAGAAGGAAGGATAGGAGGAGAAAGCAGTTCTGAGTTGGGTGTGGAGGACGCTCTAAGCTCCTGCTGAGACCTTTCGGTGTGTCTCAGCCGGTGATGCTTACTACAAGTGGACTCTCAGGAAGGACCAGGTCCCAGCAATACTTGGCAAATCTCTCTCCCCGCACGGAGAAAGAAAACCCTGCCAGTCTCAACTGACTGTCCCCCCAGTCCAATAGCCGGCCAGAGGGGCTGGAGCAATAGCACAGCGGGTAGGGTGTTTGCCTTGCACGCGTCCGACCCGGGTTCGATTCCCAGCATCCCATATGGTCCCCGGAGCACCGCCAGGAGTAATTCCTGAGTGCAGAGCCAGGAGGAACCCCTGTGCATTGCTGGGTGTGACTCAAAAAGAAAAAAATAGACAACCAGAAAACTCTGGGCACCGTACACGTCTGCATTTCTGGGCTAACACTCCTGGCTGTGTGGCCTTGGACAAGTGTTTTTACCTCTCTGAGACTCTGTTATCTTTTGTGCCAAAAGGAGAGAGGAAATAACTGAACAATATCTCAGGAATAGGAGGGCGGGTAAGAGATGTGGAGACGAAAGAAAGTCACAAATGTTGCAAGTGCCTGCTAGAAGCATGCATGGATACATCACACACGTGTGCGTACACGCGGCAGGGACATATGCTGTCGTGGCGGCTTTCGATTTGTTTGGGGGCCACACCCAGTGGTGCTCAGTGCTGGCTCCTAGCTCTGTGCTCCTGGTGGGCGTGGGGAACCATATGAGCTGCTAGAAATCAAACTCTAATCGCCACGGTGCCAGGCAAACGCCCTCCCCGCCACACTACCGCTCTGGTCCTATTGTTCATTTTTTTTTTCTTCTTGGATCACACCCGGTGATGCACTGGAGCTACTCCTGGCTCTGCACTCAGGAATTACCCCTGGCGGTGCTCAGGGGACCATATGGGATGCTGGGGATCGAACCCAGGTCGGCCGCGTGCAAGACAAACGCCCTACCCGCTGTGCTATCGCTCCAGCCCCGCCATTGTTCATTTTTAAGATGGGAGAAGGGAACCGAGGTCCTGGGAGGCAGGAGGGCATCTGAGTGAGATACGCCCCAAAGCGTAGCTCTTGGAAGTCTCCAGTCCTTGACAATAATCCAGTGGGTGCTTGGGCCAGAGCAGGTAGGGCGCTTGCCTTGCACGCAGCCAACCCCGGTTCCATGGCCGGCACCCTCCAGGGCCCCCCGAGCCCCATCAGGAGTGATGCCTTAGCGCAGAGTCAGGAGGAAGCCCCGAGCACCGGGGTGGGGTGGCCCCCACCCCCAAATATAAGAACCCAACGCAAGAAACTGGGTGGACCGGCAGGTGTGGGAAGTCGGGTGAGGGGGAACTGGTGATGGGCAGGGAGAGCGAGCCAATCCCGCCGCCTGCCCCTCGTCCACGCCACTTCCACCCACCCCTTGCCAGCAGGACAGCCAAGAGCACAGGATCACCCTCTACGAGAACCCCAACTTCACGGGCAAGAAGATGGAGGTGATGGACGATGACGTGCCCAGCTTCCACGCTCACGGCTTCCAGGAGAAGGTGGCGTCCGTGCGGGTGCAGAGCGGCGCGTGAGTCCAGACCCCGGTCCAGCCGGCCCGGGACTTCCAGAACCTTCCTTCCCGCGGGGAGGTGGGCGGAGAGTCACTGTCCCAGGAGTGGTTTTAGCTCCCTAAGTTTCCGGCCAGACCCGCCTTTGGGGTGGTCCCAGCTGTTTGAAGGGGGGACCTGGATCTTTAGCTCTGCTGCACGGACCAGGAAGGAACTGACGGAACTGGGGAGACAGGGCGTGGGAATGGGCCAGAGCCCCTAGTGAGGCTGCGCCTGAGTGTGGAGGCATCCTTTCTCCTCCCGCCCTCGCCCCCAGACTGGATGCCGTTTCTACATCTCTCCGTGTTGGCAGCTGTGGCGGTGTGCCTCGGGGAACTTCTTGTCGGGAAAAGCCTGGGGGCCCTGGGGTGGGGCAGGGGTGCACGGGGAGCACTTGGCACCAGTAAACACTCCCCTTGTGCGTGCGCTGGACGCATCAGCATGGGCCTGGTGTCGCGGCAAACACTGGCAGACGCCACAGCCAGGATGGCGCCCTGCCGAGAGAGCTGGGTTCTCGGCACATTCTGGCACAGGCTGGGGCTCTTATCAAGCTTCCGAAAGAGCATGCCAAGTTGTGTGTTCAATACCCCTTGCGTCCAAACCGCTGATCCTTCCCTGGTGGGTCTGGCATTTGGGGCTCAGTGTGTGACGAAGATTGGAGAGAGGGATGCCAGCTGCTACCACCTTCCTTGTCTTGTCCTTGAAAGGGACAGGATTGCAAGGCAGAGTGGGATGGTGGGGGGGGGGGGCAGGGAGTGGTTCCCCCAGCCCCTGAGCTCAGTATAGCTTGTGTGAGTGGGACGTGTGTGTGTGTGTGTGTGTGTATGCGCGCGCATGTGGGGTATGTGTGCGTGTGGGGTGTGTGTGTGGGGTGCATGTGCGTCTGTGTGTGGTGTGTGTGCGTGTATGTCCATGTGTGTGGTGAGTGTGCTTGTGTATGGTGTGTGCATGTGGTGTGTGTGTGTGGGGTGTGCGTGTGGGGTGTGTTTATGCATGTGTGTGTGTGTGCGCGTGTGGGGGCTGTGTGCATGGTGTGTGTGTGTGTGTGAGGTGTGTGTACATGTGTGTGTGCATGTGGGGTAAGTGCGTGTGTGTATGCGCTCATGTAGGGTATGCGTGCGTGTGGGGGGTGTGTGTGGGTGCATGTGTGTCTGCGTGTGGTGTGTGTGCGTGTATGTGCATGTGTGTGGTGAGTGTGCTTGTGTATGGTGTGTGCATGGTGTGTGTGTGTGGGGTGTGCGTGCGGGGTGTGTTTATGCATGTGTGTGTGTGTGTGTGCGCGTGGGGGGGCTATGTGTATGGTGTGTGTGCGTGTGAGGTGTGTGTGGATGTGGGGTAAGTGCGTTTGTGTGTGTGTGTCTGTGTGTGTGTGTCTGTGTGTGTCTGTGTGTGTGCAGGGGAGTCTGAAGAGTCTTCAAAGCCCCTGTGGAGTTGAGAGACAGGGCAGAGCGGAGGTGTCCACTGGACTGGTCAGTCCGATCCTCGTGGTCAGAGCTGGGGGGAGTGTTTCGGACAGAGAAAACGGACGCCATCAGGGCACCAGAGACTCAGAGACCCCTCCCCCGGGAGCTGTGTGCCTCCCGCCCGCAGGTGTAGCTGTTTGGAAGGCGCTTGGTCCTGATGCGGGCACAGGTGCGGGGCAGGGTGCGCTGTGTGTGGACCAGCAGGAATACAAGTGTGGAGGGTTTGAGGTTGGCTCGGGGCTCCTGGGGCCTCCGCACGCTGTCAGGTCTTACGTCTGGGGTTGGGCTGGGATGGCTGAAGCCAATTCTGGTGCAAACTCGAGTGAGTCGCCCTGTCCCCTGACCCAGCACCCGCGCTCGGGGCGGTCCTGAGTGTCCCCGTGGAGCATCGGAGCAGGCAGAGCTGGGCAGAGCCCCGGCTCCTCACCCTGGAAGTGTGACTTCCTGGGTGCCGGGCGGCCCTGCCGTTTCCGCTGCGTCTCCCCACACCCGTCCCATCTCTGCTCCCGCAGGTGGGTCGGCTACCAGTACCCCGGCTACCGCGGACAGCAGTTCCTGCTGGAGAAGGGCGACTACAAGGACAGCACCGACTTTGGGGCCCCCCACCCCCAGGTGCAGTCACTGCGTCGCATCCGTGACATGCAATGGCACCAGCGAGGCACCTTCCACCCCTCGAACTAGGGCCCCCGCTCGGCCGCCCAGGACCCTCCACCCTGAAACGTCCAGAGAGTAATAAAGAGTGTGACTTGCAACCACCTGCTGTTACCGAGAGACTTGTTTTGGGGGTGCACTCAGTGATGCTCGGGGCTTGCTCCTGCCTCTGCCCGCAGGACTGCTGGTACAGTTTGGGGGACCCGATGGGATGCCGGGGATCAAACCCGGGTCTGCTGTGTGCAAGGCAAGTGCCCTCCCCGCTGTCCTACCACTCTGCCTTCTGGATTTTTTTCCCTCCTGACTTACAATCCCCTCAGAACCCTGAACAGCCAACTGGTTGACTTAGCTGACCTCTTGGATCCCCTGTT
>NW_026606082.1:2435000-2477500 GCF_029834395.1 Sorex fumeus
TCGAACCCGGGTTGGCCGTGTGCAAGGAAAACACCCTACCTGATGTGCTATCACCCCAGTCCCTCAAGCGTTTATTTCTATTTTCTTCCTTTGTTTCTTTAATTTTCTTTACATTTAATTTTTTTTATTGAGGGCTGGAGCGATAGCACAGCGGGTAGGGCGTCTGCCTTGCACGCAGCCAACATGGCCGACCCGAGTTCGATTCCTCCGCCCCTCTCGGAGAGCCCGGCAAGCTACCGAGAGTATTCGATATGCCAGACACAGTAACAACAAAGTCTCCAATGGAGACGTTACTGGGCCCGCTCGAGCAAATCGATGATCAACGGGAGGGCCTCTACTGCCTCTATTGAGTTGCTGTGAGATACACAGTTACAATGCTGTTCATGGTTTCGGTCATACCATGTTCCAATACGGCCCCTCCACCAGTTTCCCACCACGTGTCCCCAGTTTCCCTCCTGACGCCTGCCTCTCCCCCTCCCTCTCCCTCCCCATTGCCCGCCCCCGCCCCCTCTCCTTTTGAGCACAGTGATTTGCACAGGCCCCTCTTGGCAAGTTTTCTCACCCTTGGCTCTCTGGACTCTTCAGGGAACCTGCTCCAACCCCCCTCTGCCCCCCTCGACCCCCGCCTTTCCTGCACGGTCCATTGTATCTAGCAGCATCTCTGGCCTCTGTCCACTAGGTGTCAGTAGTACCCCCATGCTGTGACCACCAGCCCCATTTCCAAACATGCGTTGGCCCCCGCCAATGTTTCAGAAGGAGAGGATCCCTTTGCTGGCCGAGAACCCCTGCTGTAGCATGTCAGGCTGTTTTACACTCGGCGTCAGGATATTATTTTCTTCAATTCTTTTTTTATTTTTTCATTTTTATTTATTTATTTTTTGTTTGTTTGTTTTTTGGGTCACACCCGGCAATGCACAGGTATTGCTCCTGGTTCTGCACTCAGGAATTACTCCTGGCAGTGCTCAGGGGACCCTATGGGATGCTGGGAATCGAACCTGGGTTGGCCGCATGCAAGGCAAACGCCCTCCCCGCTGTGCTATTGCTCCAGCCCCTCATTATGTTATTTTATATTCAATAAATGAGTGCAGTCATTCTATGTCCGTCCCTCTCTTTCTGACTCTTTTCACTTAGGATGATACGCTCCATGTCCATCCACTTATAAGCAAATTTCATGACTTCATCTTTGCTCGAGCAAATCAACGATTAATGGGAAGTCAAGTGATCATCTTTCCTAATAGCTGCATAGTATTCCATTGTGTAGATATACCCAAAGTTTCTTTAACCAGTCGTCTGTTCTTGGGCACTCGGTTCTTTCCAGATTCTGGCTATTGTGAACAGTGCTGCAATGAACATACAGGTGCAGATGTCATTTCTACTGTGTTTTTTTGCACTCTCGGGATATATTCCCAGAAGTGGTATTGCTGGGTCATATGGAAGCTCAATTTCTTTTTTTTTTTTTTTAAGAATGCCTATATTGTTGTCCAAAAAAGGCTGGACCAGTTGGCATTCCCACCAACAATGAGAGAGAGAGTCCCTTTCTCTCCACATCTGTGCAAGCACTAGTCGTTCTTATTCTTTTTGGATGTGGGCCAGTCTCTGTGGTGTGAGATGATATCTTGTTGTTGTTTCGATTTGTGTCTTCTTGATGATTAGGTTTTCAGGTGCCTTTTAGGATATTCTTAAAGGGACCAGAGGGCGAGGGCAAGGGTGAGGGTGGGGGGAGATACTGAGCACAGCGGTCAGGACCTGATCTGGGGGTGACTGGGGAGCCATGGGGGGGTTATAGGTGCTTGAGGGGCCACTCCCTTGGCTACTGTGTGCCGGGCCGGGCGGGGAGCTGTTTGCTTTGAGTGAGAGTCAGGTGCGCATGTGTGCAGGAAAGTAGGGGATGCGTTTCCGGCACACTCACTGCGTGTGAAGCTCACTTGAACACCTGGGGCCTGCTTTCGGGGCTCCGTGGTGCCCCGACAATTCTGCTCCCCAAGCACACCCTGCATTCGTCTTTGCAGACACTCCCCTGCTAAGAAGTAAACGATCACAGAACTGGTGGGCACCGGGTTGAAATCACCCCTCCCTTTTTTTTTTCTTTTTGGGTCACACCTGGCCATGTACAGGGGTTACTCTCCTGGTTCATGCACTCAGGTATTACTCCTGACTATGCTTGGGATGCTGGGAATCGAACCCCGGTTGGCCGTGTGCAAGGCAAACACCCTACCCTCTGTGCTATCACTCCAACCCCAATCACCCCCTTTTGACAGGCAGGGCACGGTGATGCCCGCGCCTTCCTTTTGCTACAGGTGGCGGAGGTAGTGGCCAGCCACACACACCCAGTCGCAAGGTCTCTAGGAGGTCCGCAAACATCCCACAACACAAATCACTCAGCGGCTCGCTCCACTTCCAAGAACACCCGGGTGCTGGCTTGGTAGAGACCACTCCTCTGAATTGACCGGAGCATTGTCCTCCAGAGTGGACGCCAATTCCGCCTCCATTCTGGCACCAGGGGCATTTGCCTTGCTTCCGTCTGGGTGCTATGCCCAGCCTCACTGCCACCAATTCTCTGGTGGCCTCTTGATGGCCACTCTGCTTGAGTGGGCCATGGCCATGTGGGCTGCTGGCCTGCTCACCCCCAACTCGGGAACTTGGGCGCTGGGCACGTGAGCAGCAAGGGGCCTACGGAAGAAGCCCAGTTTCCTCACCTGCGGCGACAGGGGCAATGGAGGGGGATAGGGGGAGTGTGCAGGGGGTCCGGCACTTGCCTTGCATGTGACCAAGTCCCAGCAGTTGGTTCCCCGCGTGCCATCAGGAGGGGGCTTGGAACACAGAGCCAGGAGAAGCCTAGAGCACCTCCAGGGCTGGCCCCCAGCCCTCTCCCCCTAAAGCAGGGTCGGAAAGGAACGGAATGGGGATTTGTGTGTGGCTGGGTGTCCGTGAAGCCTGAGTCGTGGGCTCAGCTGTGCCCGTGTGGAATAACACAGTTCCTCTGCTGAGTTCCGGAGCGAGGGGGAAGGCACTCCCGAGGAGACGCCCCTCTGGGCTGCAGGGCTGGGGTTGAGCTCCTCTGAATCCCACCTGTAGAACGGGGCCTGGGACAAAGAGTGTCTTTGTGTGGATGACTCCTCAAAGACTCCTCTCCCTCCTCTCTCTCTCTCTCTCTCTCTCTATCTCTCCTCTCTCCCTTCCCCACCCTGGGGAGGTTGTGAGAGCCCATGGATCGAGTCCAAACAGGCTCCCGGGGTCAGAGCCTGGTGGCCACCATTGAAGATCTCTGGGGGCCAGCCCAGCTCCCCGTTACAACCCCATTTGACACCCCCTGACCCCCCAAGTCTAGACCTGCAGCGGCCTGGCTACCTGCTGTGCTCTTGCCCCGGTGGCAGGGGCGGAGGGGGGAAGGGGTGCTGCTGATAACAGCCATCCCCGGGGCCTCTCAGAAACAGCCACCAAATGCTCCCGTAGCGTGGCAACGGCAGAATCAAAACAAGTGCCTGATCAAAGATGAAGACGCAGAGAAAGGAGAGGGAGGTAGAAACAGCCCCTCTCCTCCCCCGCATGCACGTACACACACACACACACACACACACACACACACACACACGCACGCACGCACGCGCACACACACACACACACACACACACACACACACACACACACACGCGCACGCACAGAGGCACCCTGTCGCCCCCACTGGCCTCCCCTGCATGGTGATTCCGCCTGGCCTGCTCTCAGCTTTCAATTCCGGGAGTGGATTTGGTTTTGCGCCCCGGCTCCAGTTGAAAGCAGTTCCTCTCCACCCCTCACCCCGAGCTGTTTGCTTCCAGCAGGCTACAGCTGCAGCCCGGCACCAGGGCTTTAAATATACAGAAGGAAGCAGAGTGTGGCGGGGACTGGACTGGGGGAGGAGGAGCCCTGCCCGACGGGAGGTCCGACCCAGGCAGCGGAGGAGCCGGCTCGGGCTCCAGCGTTCACTGGGCCTGTGAAGTCATCACCCGAGGGGTGCTGTTGGGTGGTGCCGTCGTCGGGCGCCCTGGGCCAGATCTTTTGCAATGCAACCCTCAGATGTCCAGTCGGAAGGGCCCCAGAGGGCAGCTGATCTGATCGCTCCCAGAGATTTGCTTTGTGGGTGTTTTTTGCTTGGTTTTATTTCGTTGGCCCCCCCCCCCCCCCCCGGTGATGCTCAGGGCTTGTTCCCAGCTCTGCACTCAGGAATCATTCCTGGCGGTGCTTGGGGGACTCTGTGGGATGCCGGGGATCGAACCCAGGTCAGCCATGTGCAAGGCAAGCGCCCTCCCCGCTGTACTATGGAGTCTGCTCTCTTTTTATTATTATTATTATTAAAAATTTTTATTAATGAGACATCATGAGGTACAGTTGTAGACTTACAAATTTTTGTGCTTGGGTTTCAGTTATACAATGATCGAGTGCTCATCCCTCCACCAGCGCCCATCCTCCACCACCACGGGTCCCAGATCCCCCCCCCCACCCCCCCTCCCACCCTGCCTCTGTGGCAGGGCATTCCCTTTTGTTCTCTCTCTCTCCTTTTGGGTCCTGTGGTTTGCAAAAGAGGCAATGAGTGGCAATCCTGTTTGGTCTATAGTCTACTTTCAGCCTGCTTCTCCCATCCTGGGAGGATCCTCCCAACACCCTTTATTTGGTGCTCCCTTCTCTAGATGAGCTGCCTTTTCCCCTAGCGTGTGTGGCTGGCCTCTCCTCTTCTCCATAAATTGAGTGTGTCCATATGCAAGCAGAGAGGGGCGTGTCAGGGTGAGGGAGGGACAGCTGGAATTCTGCCTCTGGTGGCTCTCTACCTGCTCCCCCAGCCCTGGTGGCCTCTGTGTCCCCTACTGGTGCTCCAGAGGACTCAGAGGTATGCCCAGTCCCTCAATTCTAGATAGAGAAACTCTATGGATGAAAAAAGATCCACTGAGCACTGCTTTGACACTTGAGCAGGCCAGGGGAGGGGCCCGACTTCCCATGTCTGATCACAAAATCACAAATCACAAATCATCCTGTTATTCGTCGATTGCCTCGAGCAGGCCCCAGTAACGTCTCTTTCATCCTAGCCCTGAGATTATATTCAAGGCTCTTTAGGAGAATGAGACCCATCATTGTCACTGGTATTTGGCATACTGGGTACTCCACGGGGAGTTTGCCAGACTCTGCCGTGTGGGCAGGTCACATTTGGTAGCCTGCCGGTTTGTCCAAAGTAGGAATGAGATAATAAGATGTCTCATTTGGGAGCTGGGTTTTCTAGTCTCTGAGTCTTGGCCGTTGATGGGATTACAGGGCGCCAGGGGGCCAGTTGGTGGGTGTGACCCCTACCGACTGGAAGGTGGAGGATCTGGGTGGAGGATGCTCAGCCCCGATCTGAGCAGGCTTGGAGATCTCAGCCCCGGGACCCGCATGCCTTTGTTCCTCTGCCGGTACCTTCACGTGTGCGGAGAGTGGTCTCAGCATGGTGGTGGCTGGTTCTGGAGGTCTTCGGCTGCTGGAGCTCCGGTTGGGGTGGGGAGGGAAGCTCAACCCAGAAACTCAAAGCAGAACTGAAATAATATAGTATTTCCCTCTAAGGTTGGTTGCGTCCTACTTTGAATCCCATCAAATGTGGTGCAGTTCTCTTGGACGATGGGTAGGCTGTGTCCTAAGAAGTGTTCAGGAATAGGTTCACTCGTGGGTGAGGCTCGGCCTGAGTGTGTGGAGAACGGCCAGTGTGAGCAGGGCAGCGGTTGAGTTCTGGAGGTTTTTGGCTGCCGGGAGCTGGGTCCCTTGGGGTGGGGAGGGGTCTTACCCACCCCACTCTGCGTTCCTGCCTCTTTCTATTGCCAGGCCAGTCAGAGACCCAGGGCAAGGTGGCAGGAGTGGGGGCCTGAAGCTTTGCCTCTCTGCCCAAGGAGGAAAGGCAGGGAGGTTTGGCAAGGACGGGAGTCAGGAGCCGGCTGGGGCCCAAGGTGTGCCCACACCCAGGGAATCTCGTCCACCTGCCCCCCGATATTCAGGTCACAGGGAGGCCTAGCGCTCTTGCCCCGAGCCCCACCAGCTCCCTGCTAAGAGACCTCGCGGTGGGGTGGAAGGGGTGATGGTCTCCTCCCAGGCTGGAGCACGACCACCCCCTGCCCCCAGCACTGCGGGCTTCCTGCAGGATCTTCTCATGGGGTCAGCTAGACTCTGATTCCCTCCCTCCCCCCGGGTGGCCCCAGGTGGCAGAGGCAGCTCTGGGCACCCCCCCCCCCCGACCCCAGCCAGAGCCAGGCAGCCCGGGTGCTCCAGGAACCCGGCCTGCTGCTCCCGCCCTAGTCCTGACCCAGTTTGGGATCCAAATCTGGCCGCAGGCCCAGGCCCTGGCCTATTTTAGACACACCTCGTTTGGATGCCGGAGAAAATAGGCTGAACAGGGGGTTTATTGTGGGGGATAAACCCGGAGGGAAACAGGAAGGGGACGGGGGGGGGGGGGCAGGGGCCCGCTGGGACAGAGAGATCGCAAGCAGTATCGTCCCTCTCTGCCTGTTTTATCGTCCCACCTGTTCGTGCGGGGAGGCCCCTTTCCCCAGTGGGTCCGGGAGAATCCGGGGAGGCACAGGGAAGGCAGTTGTCAAAGCTCAGCGTCAAGTGTGCGTGGGCAGGCGGGCGGGTGGGCGGTTGCCAACCACCGGGAGACAGGTTTTGACAGCTCCAGGAGCCCGAGTGGCCCCCGCGAGCAAAGCGGTGGGCCCGGGTGTGGGCTAGAGGGCTGGCCTGGGATGTCTCATCCACCCCGGGACCCTCCGGAATGAAAGGAGAGGCAGGAAGAATTCCTCAAGTGACGAAGGACAGAAACCGAGATCACGGATGCCCGCCGGGTGGAAGGGGATCTGAGCAGGGTGTCACAACCCAGGTCAGGTGCTTGAGTGGCGGGGGGACGGGCGGAGGGGACAGCTGGAGGGCAGTGCTGGGCCCCCAGGGACCACACACCTCCTGTCCCCTCACCGGCCCGCTGAGTGGTGGGTGGCACTCAGATCCGTAGTTTGGTGGCAGGAAAAGTACAAGCCCCAAGAGAGGGAGATGCAGACCTCTCGCTGAACCCTGGCCCCCTCCCCTGGGACCCTTGAGACCAAAGGATACCCCCCTAGCCTGGCCAGCGATGGAGAGAGACCCCTCCACCCAGGAAATGTGGAGGGGGCAGTGGACTGGACAGAAGCCCCTACCCTCACCCCATGCCCTGCTCGGCATAAGCTGGTCTCTCAGCCAGGTGGTGAACTGATAGCCAGATGGGAGCTCAAAACCCTGCCTAGGACCCAGGAAACAGCTCACGTGGCCGAGCACGTGCCCAGCGTATGTGAACGACACCCTCTTTTTTTTTCTTTTTGGGTCACACCCAGCGATGCACAGGGGTTCCTCCTGGCTCATGCACTCAGAAATTACTCCTGGCGGTGCTGGGATGCTGGGAATCGAACCCGGGTCGGCCGCATGCAAGGCAAACGCCCTCCCCGCTGTGCTATTGCTCCAGCCCCAAATGACACCCCTCTTTTAACCCTCAGCACCTCGTGCCCCTCATGCCCCCCACACTGCCCTGACCATCAAACCAACTCACACCACCTGGCCAAGCATCGCAGCCAGAAGTTCCCAGATCCTGGAGTACTGCTGGAATCGGGGTGTGGGCAGTGGAGTGTTGGTTGTGTTAGGGGGCGGGTAGTGGCCACCACTGGGAAAACAAACCAGCAGATGTCTAGGCAAGATGCTTTCCCCCTTCACACCCTTTCCCCAGTTCTCTGGCGAGCTCACTTCTCCCTGTCTGGCCCCGAAGCTTAGCAGTATGGTCACCCCTGCGTCAAATCTCACCAGTCTTGGCACGGCTCTCCCGACCTGCAGGCCGGCCCAGATGGTCCTGGCCCCGGGGAATGGCAGGTGCCACTGTGGGCTGCATCAGGGTGGTTGGTTCTCGTTTAGTTTAGAGCCATCCCCCTTCGCATAGGCCAGCACAGCTTCTGTCTGCCACGGCAAGACTCCCACAGCCCATTCTCACTCACCCCTTCTCTGGACTTCTGAGAAAGCTGGCACTGCCCCCTTTAGATGCCACGCAAAGTCCGTTGGTCTGCTCTGTCTGCCAGGCCCCTGATTGGCCTAGCTGTGTGCCAGTCAGCTTGGTGCATGGCCTGAAGTCTTGGGCAGAGGCTGGGGCCTCAGATTATGGCATGGTGCAGGAATGGAATGATGAGCTACCAGTGCATTTCTTTCTTTCCTTTAAAAAAAAATGAAATAGCTATATATGGAACCAGCCCCAAAAGAAGTAGAGCGAGAGAGAGAGAGAGAGAGAGGAGAGAGAGAGAGAGAGAGAGAGAGAGAGAGAGAGCTGGTGTCATCATCTGAGCACCTGGATCACGCCACACTTGAAGGCCTACCCTTGAAGGGCTATTCAAACATAAGCTCTAATAAATTCCTTTTTCTAAGGTCCGATTCTAGAACTCCAACTTCAGGTTAGGCCTCGGGATCAAAAGCGTACTCGATGGTAAAGGGGTAAATGAATGAAAATGGCTCCCCTCCCAGCATTCCATAGAGTGACCCTCTAGGCTCCAGGTGAGCTGACAATCCCGTCTGCCAAGCCACTGATCCTCGATCTCTTCCAGAATCCAATTTCTTCCAAGACTGTAAGACAGGTCAAGTGTGGAGCTCTGGAGCGTGGGGATTAGAGCACATGCCTGGTACGTGTTGGACCTGGTTCAGCCCCCCTGCATGGTCAGATGCGGCCTCTCACCCTCACGTCCGCTCACTGGACCATCCAGCCCAGTTGGATGAGAGTCATTGGAACTAGCCTGGGAGCCCTTTTAGCACTGCTTGGGAGACCCTCCCCCAAATTGCATTTGCTTCTAAAGTCCCAAGTCTGCCCTGACCACCCCCTCTGCAGCCCACAGTCCAACAGGTTGGTCCCAGCCATCGCATGAGTCTCTGAGTTCCCTGCAGTGTTCCCCGTCTCCCTCTGTGCCAGGACCCCAACATGTATTGAAGCCCTGCTCAGCAGAACCTCCAACCGGCGCCCATGTTTCCTGTCCCTCATCTGCTCACTCCGGGACCTGTTCCCCTAATCCCCACCCATGCCCCAGTCAGAAATCTTGCAGCCCCCCTTCATTGCACCCTCTCTCTGGAATTCTCGCCTCCATCTCTCTACTCAGTTCTGGTCTCTTTACCCGGGCTGCTGGGAGTCTGACCGCTAGCCAGGTGCCAGTGGTCAAGTGGTCAGAGCCCCATGCTGGCGGTGGCGGTGACTCCAGAGGAGGCGGGGAGAAGCACCCAGCCAGTGGGCCGGGCCCAGACAGGCTTGGTTAATGTTTACCCCAGAACCTAGATCATGAGACCAAGAGCAGGTGCAAAGAGGGTGACGGTGAGTGCCAGGCCCTGTGCCCTAATGTGGCTTGCAAGACCCAGAACAAATTGAAGCAGGAGGCCCCAGACGGGGTCATTTCTCCTGCCAATGCCCGGCCCCGCTGGCAGCCCCATGGGCACGGGCCGGCTGGGTCATTGTGGGCAGATGGCCTCACCGCTCTGCGTCTCCATTTGCCATTCTGAGAAACGGGAATATCAATAAAGAAAACCTCATCAAGGAGCGATGAGAATTAAATTTCAAAGAGCGCTTGCTTAATTCGATGAGAGGCTCGAATTTCATTCCCCCAGCCCATTCCAGGCAGCAGCGTAATACGTTGACCCCCCAAAGCAATATTCATATTCATTGTTGTGTTCATTTTTTTTTAATGTTGGGGTCATACCCAGTGATGCTCAGTACTCCTGGCTCTGCACTCAAGGATTGAACCCAGGTCGGCTGCAAGCAAGGCAAACATCCTACCCACTGTACAATTGCTCCAGCCCCTATTTTTTCATTTTTAAAATCTTTTCGTTGTTGTTGTTTTGGGCTGGAGTGATGGCACAGCGAGTAGGGCGTTTGCCTTGCAAGTGTCCAACATGGCCGACCTGAGTTTAATTCTTACACCTCTCGGAGAGCCCAGCAAGCTATCGAGAGTGTCTCGCCGCACGGCAAAGCCTGGCAAGCTGCCCATGACGTATTCAATATGCCAAACACAGTAACAATTGTCACAGTGGAGACGTTACTGGGCCCGCTCAAACAACTCGATAAACAACGGGAGGACGGTGACAGTGATTAGTGACAATGCTATTGGGCTGGAGTGATAGCACAGTGGTAGGGCATTTGCCTTGAGCGCAGACGGCCCGGCCGAGCCGGGTTCGATTCCTCCACCCCTCTTGGAGAGCCGGACAAGCTACTGAGAGTATCTCACCCTCACAGCCAAGCCTGGCAAGCCACTAGTGATGTATTCCATATGCCAAACACAGTAACAACAAGTCTCACAATGGAGACGTTACTGGGCCTCCTCGAGCAAATCAATGAACAATAGGAGGGCCGTGACAGTGACAGTTGTTGTTTTGGGACCACACCCGGCAATGGTCAGGGTTCACTTAGAAATTACTCCTGGCAGTGCTCAGGGAAAACCCTATGGGATGCCAGGGATCGAACCCAGATTGTGCGAGACAAGCGCCCTCCTCACTGCGCTATTGCTCCAGCCCCTGATGTGCTTATTAATATCTGAATCCTTCTCTGCACCTGATGCTCCTTGAGGGCAGATTCCTAGTGAGATTGTCCACCAGTGAATTCCGGCACAGTGCGAGACACAGAACAATTAGTAACTGTTCAATAAATAGGTAAATATAGAACGGGAGAATAAATAGCTCGATGGACAGATGACTGGGTAGAGGGTGAAAATGGTGGGTGGATGAGTAGATGGGTGTGCCAATGGGTGGGTGGGTGGAGGGGTGGAGGGGCACATGGATTAGTTTGTGGGATGATGGGTGGATGGTAGGGGGTGGATGGGCGGATGGATAGACGAGTGTGCTGAAGGAAGGACGGGTGGGTGACAAATGGGTCATTGATTTAGTCAATGGTCCATGGATGGGTTTGTGAGATGACGAGTGGATGGGCAGAGAGCAGATGGATGGGTGGGTGGAGGAGGGGTTCTATGGGAGATGGGTGGATGGGTAGGTGGGGGCCTGGATTTGCTCATGGGATGGTGGATGGATGGCAGAGGGTGGATGAGTCGATGGGTGTGCTAATGGGCGGATATTGGATGGGCAGATGGCGTCTAATGGGTGGGTGGGTCGGTGGGTGGATGAGTAGACGGGCACCTGGGTTGGTTTGTGGCATGAACTCACAGAAGGAATCTATGTTTCACTGGCTTCTGACGACCTGTCAAGCCTAAACCCACCCCCTATTGTCCACTTCTCATGCCTCTGTCATTTCAGTGTCCCCCAAAGGCCCAGGCTAGACAATAGGGGACACACACACACACACACACATGCTCGCCTCGCGGCTTCATTATTTTTAGTCCCCGTGCTAGCGGAGGTCAGAGCGCCAAGCAACAAAGAGACGCCTTTTCTCTCTCAAGGAAAGGATCCCTCACAGCTGTGCAGGGCAGCGGCGGCGGAGGTGGGTGTTTGTTTGGTTTAAAAGCCCTTTGACTCAGCCCTCTTGCCAGGGGGAGTGGGTGACCTTTCCTCGGAGCGCCGGGCCCCACGCCAAGCCCGGGAGGGCAGTTCCCTTGACTCCTGGGCTCTGTCACTGCCACTCTGCCTCACTGAGCTGCAGCCACCCTCCGCCTTCCTGGGTATGCCAATATGGACCCTGGAGAGATCAGTTCCCTGGTCCTGGACCCAGGACAGGGGTGCAGGGTGAGGGTGGGGAGGGGGCGTGAGAAATTACCCACCATGCACATTATGTCTTGTTTTTTCTTTCTTTTCTTTTTGGGTCCCACCCGGCGATGCACAGGGGTTAGTCCTGGCTCTGCACTCAGGAATCACTCTTGGCAGTGCTCAGGGGACCATATGGGATGCTGGGAATCGAACCCGGGTCGGCCGCGTGCAAGGCAAACGCCTTCCCCGCTGTGCTATCGCTCCAGTCCCACATTATGTCTTGTTAACTCTCTGGGGGAACCTGTATAATAACCCCAGAGAGTCCCATCCACTGTGCTGGCCACTCTCTCTGGGCAGTTTTTTTGGGGGACTGGGGGGAGCAGGCAGGGGTAGTTTGGGGGCCACCCCCAGCAGTGCTCAGGGCTTACTCTTGGCTCTGCACTCAGGGATCACTCTAGCGGGGTTTGGGGGACCATAGGGGCCAACCCTGAACTCAGGTTGGCCATGTGCAAGACAAGTGTCCGCCCTGCCCGCTGTCCCGTCACTCTGCCTTTGCCTTTGCTTTCGGTGGCCCTCACCACAGCTGCGGGGACAGCGTCTCCACCTTCTGCAATGTGGGACTTGCTGGGCCGATAGGACCGTTTGATCACAGGTGTTTCTGGATGCCTCCTGAGGCTAGAAAAGGGGGGTCACCTTTGAACTCTGGGGCTACCAACCCCTGCAGAAGCCCAGTCTCTCTGCCTGCAGGGACAGACCACAGGGAGGGATCAGAGGAGGTCAGTCAGCAGCCGCTGCCACCGAGAGAATGAGCCACATGTGACCCTCCAGCCCACCCCACACCCTTCTTCCTGCACTCGCCAAATGCAGCCTGTGAATGAGTCCAGCTCAGAGTATCAAGCACAGTGCTGGCCACTCTCTCTTTGCAGTGCTTTATTTTTCTTTGGTGTGTGTGTGGGGGGGGCGGGGGGGTGAGGAAATCCAAAACCAGCCCAAAGATCTTCAGCTGTGGTGGGTGTGGAGAGAGAGGACCGCGGGAGGGCACTTGCCTTGCATGTCGCCAACCCAAGTTTGATCCCTGGCATCCCACATGGTCCCCGAGCAACACCAGGAATGACCTCTGAGTTCAGAGCCAAGAGTAAGCCCTGAGCAACACCCAGTGGGCCCCCAAAACAAAAAGATGCAATGCTGCTTCCATAAACTGCCCCACCTACAAGAGGTGATTTATTTCTCACTCTTATTTACAGCGGGGTCCTTGCGGACATCCAGAAAACTTTGAAAAACTCATCTCGCTAAACTTCACACAGTTGACACACAGCCGCAGAGAAGAAAGGCCGCGGGGGGTGGGGGGGGGGGCTCCACAGCTCCCGGAGAAGGTACCAGGTTCCAAAAAGAGCCGAGATCACCGGGAAGTCCCAGATGGGGTAGGTGCCGCATCCCGCCTCCTCCAGATGGAACCCTGGTGACCAGAAGCCTCTACAAGCATAGCTCGAGTATGCGGGAACTAGGACTTTCCCTCCAAACCACGTGGCCGCTTATGCGGCTGCGCGACATCTTCATATATACAAAGTGATCAATGGAAAGTAAATCATCCAACGTTTCTCCCTGAAAATCAGGCTTAACTTTTATACAAAACACAACACCCAATAGGAGAGAGAGAACAAAAGGGAATGCCCTGCCACAGAGACAGGGTGGGTTGGGGGGGGTGTTGGAGGGATACTGAGACACGCGGTGGTGGGAAATAGTCACTGGTGGAGGGATGGGTATTCAAAATAAATAAATAAATTATAAAAAAATAAACTTCACACAGTTGAAGGTGCCTCCACGGAACTGTGGGGCAAGAAGGATAAGAGAGAGAAGGAGGGCGGTCAGAGGAGGTCAGGGAACCAGGGGCTCCTAGTGGCCCAGGTCATTGCGGCCCCAGGTCCAGTGTGTGGCCATGACTGTGGCAGGGAATGATGGGACAAGCAGTGAGCTGGTCTCGCCCCTGACTGCCGGGCTCTGAGCCCAGGACCCTCTGCCCGGCATGGCACTCGAGGTTCCAGCTGCTCTGTGAGTGGGGATCTTCCGCTTTTACCCCCAGCTGGCCAGCTTGAGTGATAGGTTCTGAATAAAACACAGAGCTCTGTTTGCACGGGGTTTGTATTCTATACCGGGACTTCAGCCTGTTCAAGAAGGAACTGAGGGGCCAGGAAAGACAGTATTGGGATTTAGGTACTTACAGCATATGTGGCTGACCCTGGTTTGATCTCCGGCATCACGTTCTCTCCTGAGCAAGGCTGGGTGCAGGCCTGGAGGCCCTGGAGCACGCCCTGGTGTGGCCTGGGTGATCTCTGGCACCAGGGGACCCCGGAGTGTTCCCCAGTACCACCAGGATTGATCCCCTGAGCGCGGTCAGGAGTCAGCCCCAAGCACAGCCAGGTGTATGAGTTTCGGGAGACGGAATTCAGAGTTGTAAGAGGAAACTTCCGAGAGAAATCAACTCAACTGGGAGTGATCCCTGAGTGCAGAGCCAGGAGTAAGCCCTGAGCAATCCTCCGTATGCCCCAAACAAAAAGATGCGATGCTGCTCACAGAACCTGCCCCCGCTACAATGGTTCCAACAAAGGCGACTTATTTCTTGCTCACGTCTCAGCCCAGTGGGGGTCTCACCTAGGAGGTGAGAGTGTCTTCATTTCTTTTCTCTGCCTGTGCTATAGATGTCCAGTGTGACAGCAGCCGTTTTACACTGTGAGGAAAACTATCAAGAAAGCTAGAGTAGAAGAGCGAATTCTGGGTCTTGTAGACACATTGACTCGGAAAAGGAGGGTCAAAGAGGAGGCTGCGAAGAGCTCAAGAATCCCTTTTTGGGTCTAGGGATCTCTCAGAAGTGATAAGACTTAGACTGCAGGTCCGAAACCATGAGTTTGACACCCCCCAGCTCCCTCCCATAAGTTGAGGACAATCTGCTTGTGATCACCACAAAAAAGGTCTTGCAGTGCCCTGCAAACTGCCACCAAGTACATGTGAGGACCACCGCCAAGTCATGTGACCCCTCCTCCCACCCCAGAGCAGGTGTGTGTGACCCCTAGTCATCACACACACACACACACACACACACACACACACACACACACTCACACACACCCCGCAGAGGACAGGGAAGCAGAATGACAAAAAATTGTGGCAAAGAGAAGAATCCTCTTTTGGGCTAGAGAGATCGCGCAGTGGGCACGACACTTGCACGCAGCTGACCTGGGTTCGATTCCTAGCATCCCATATAGTCCCCCAAGCACCTCCAGGAGTGAGCCCCAAGCACAGAGTCAGGAGTAAGTCCTGAGCACTGCCGGGTGTGAGGAAAGAAGAAAGGAAAGTAGAAAGGGAGGGAGGGAGAGAGGGAGTGAGGGAAAGAAAAATAGAGAAAGAGAAAGAGAAGAAAGAAAGAAGGAAAGAGAAGAAGGAAAGAAAAGGAAGAAAGGAAGGAAATAAATTTCTTCAAGAGGCAGCTTCCCCCCTTCTTGAGCCCTTAATCTAAGTCAGTGTCTCTTCTCCCAACTCTTTTGCAGACTTAGTCTCTTTCCAAACTTGTTTCTTTCCCGTGGCTCCCCTCTCCTCCTCCCACCCAATGACAGGCCACTACTCTCATGCCATGGCCTCCATTTTCACCTGGGCCCCTTGTATTCCCTGGGGCAGGGACCCTGGTTGAAAAACACTGGGCTCAATCTAGGCCTTGGGGTTCTAAGAGCTCACGGTTCCGTCTTCTTCCTATGGCAGGAATTTGCTTTTGTATGTACTTATATGTGTGTATGTATATGCATGCTTGTATATATGTGTGGATGCATATATATATGTATTCATAAATTTATGTTCATCTATGTATGTATGGAGCGATAGCACAGCGGGTAGGGCGTTCGCCTTACAAGCGGCCAACATGGCCGACCCGAGTTCGATTCCTCCGCCCCTCTCGGAGAGCCTGGCAAGCTACCGAGAGTATTCGATATGCCAAACACAGTAACAGCAAAGTCTCCAATGGAGACGTTACTGGGCCCGCTCGAGCAAATCGACGATCAACGGGAGGGCCTTTTATGTATGTATACGTGTATGCCTGTTTTTATAATGCCCACTTTTAAAATTTTTTGTTATTTTTATTAGTGAGACATCATGAGGTACAGTTGTAGACTTACAGATTTTTGTGCTTGGGTTTCAGTTATACAATGATCAAACACCCATCCCTTCACCAGTGCCCATTTCCCACCACCATGGATCCCAGTATCCCTCCCATCCCCCATCCCCCCTATCCCACCCTGCCTCTGTGGCAGGGCATTACCCTCTGTTCTCTTTCTCATTTTGGGTGCTGTGACCTGCAAAAGAGGCATTGAGTAGCAATCATGTTCGGTCTATAGTCTACTTTCAGCATGCTTCTCCCACCCTGGAAGGATCCTCCCAACACCCTTTATTCGGTGCTCCCTTCTCTATCTGAGCTCCCCTTTCCCCTAGCACGTGTGGCTGGTCTCCAAGCCATGGAGCAAAATTCCTGGTACTAATCTCGGCCATTCTTGGGTGTTAGTCTCCTATTTTGTTACTTTATGTTCCCCAGATGAATGCAATCTTTCTATGTCTATCCCTTTCTTTCTGAGTCTATAATGCCCCCGTTTTGATTCCCCTCACTCTGGTTGTTCTCATGGTTGCCGCAAGTGTGGGGTTGTTTGCATGCCTGACCGTGGCGCCCTCCTATCCCGCCGTGGGGCTCACCCGCCTAGCCAGAGTGCTCGCGGAGGGTCGAGGGTTGCAACCCTTTACTCTGGAGCTCGTGCTCCCGCTCTCCAGGGCTTGCTCTTCCTGGCCCTGGTGCTCTGGCATTTTTTCCTTTCAGTGCTTTGCTTCATTTGTTTGCTTCTGTGCTGGCACATGCCTGGGAACGGTGCACGCCTGGGAATGGTTTGGCCAGAACTTGCTTGCAGCAAGGGGAATCAATCAAAGACAGGAGGGCCGTGGGCCCAAGCAGTGGAGTTTCCGGGATTGTGCTCAGCAACCTGGGACCATTCCACTGGCAAGGCAGCTGTTCCGGAGCCTCCATTCTGGGTCCTGCTGTCACTCTCCTGACACACTCCCACCAGAGCCTCTCGGGGCTCTCCCATGATCTATCCCAGCCTGGCAGCTTAGACCCTCACAGCGAGAGCTGGTTTGGTCTGGGTGACCTGGGGTTAGGAACACAGGCTAAGGGATTACAGTGGTTAGAATCGGATGCAATGCTTGAAAGTCATGAAGAGAGTGGGGCTTCCATGTTCTCACCTAGCCTTGTAGCACTGTCCTCCCGTTGTTCATTGATTTGCTCGAGCGGGCACCAGTAACTTCTCCATTGTGAGACTCGTTACTGTTTTTGACATATCGAATACGCCATGGGGAGCTTGCCGGACTTGGCCGTGCCGGCGGGATGCTCTCGGTAGCTTGCCAGGCTCTCTGAGAGGGGCAGAGGAATTGAACCCTGGATTGGCTGCGTGCAAGACAAACGCCCTACCCTCTATGCTATCGCTCCCACCCCAATTTTTCTCACCATGGAAGAAAAATGGGGATGCGCCCGAAGGAAACATTAGCTGATGTATAGCGGCTCTCATTCTGGAAGGGAATGTGACCACAAATCAAGGCACCCTCCACTTAGGCCATATCATATGTCAATTACATCTCAATAAAGCTGCAGGGGGTATTAATAAATACAAGGGCCCAAGGGAGAAAAGGTCTCTCTGGTGGCCGTGGAGCTATCGCAGCAGAAAGAGGAGATTTGCTGCATTTGCTGGCGTGGGGAGCAGTTCTTCGTATGCTTGTCCGTGCTCAGGTTTTTTTTTTTTTGTTTTTTGTTCTTATTTTCCTTTTTTGGGTCACACCCGGCGATGCTCAGGGGTTCCTCCTGGTTCTGCACTCAGGAATTACTCCTGGTGGTGCTCGGGGGACCATGTGGGAACTCAGGAATCGAACCCGGGTCGGCTGCGAGCATGTTGGTGCTGGGATCTGCCGTTCAAATGCCTCCATCTCCACTCTGTGCCCCCTGCCCGTGCCAGTCAAC
This sequence comes from Sorex fumeus, assembly GCF_029834395.1. NCBI lineage: Eukaryota > Metazoa > Chordata > Mammalia > Eulipotyphla > Soricidae > Sorex > Sorex fumeus. Next base: position 2,452,696 of record NW_026606082.1, read on the forward strand.
CGTGCCCATTCAACCCGCTGCTACCAAGATCCCTACGTTTCCCCCACCCCCCCACATTGTGTCACCCCCAGTTGGCACCACCGATCAGAATTATCCTGTGAGCTGACAGGGAACCCGCAGAGGAAGAAAACCGAGATGGCGGAGCTCAGGAAAGAAGGACCTGGACACTTTTCTTTTCTCCATGGTTTTAGATTCTTCTCCGGAGACAAGCAGACTCTCCCTGCTAACACTCTCCGGGGCTCACGCAATCCTGGTGTTTCCCCTTCCTGTGTGCTCCCATTCAATCTGGACGGCCACCTTCAGACAGACAGACGGCCTTGAGGACACTTTCCCTTTGCACTACAGTGCACCGTGCACACTTTGGAAGCGTCTGGAAGGTTGCCAATGGTGTTTATGTCTCCATATATCTGTTGAGCCAAAAAGGCACGTCCTCTAAGAAGTCCTCCGGGATTTCTCCCTCTGAAAGCGGGACCCCTGATTGATGCAGGCCCTGTCTTGTTGGCCACTGATGGGAATTTTCATGGAGAGGGGGTGTGAGAGCGTGAGTGAGAGGGTGTGAAGCCTTTGCACTTGGCGAGGGTGGGGGAGGGGAGTGGTGTGTACCTGTCTGATCAGAACTGTGTCCCCAGAACTGAGCACGGGGATCTTGGGCGATGACTTATTTACCAGTTGATTAAAGGTGCCCTTACTTTCTCGGGCTCTGTCTAGGTCCCGGAATCCCACCCTCACACTCTGTCTTCCAAAGATTTGGAAACCCACCAAACCAGCCTTTGAGGGGAAGTAGGTAGAGAGATGATTGGTGCTGGGGGGTGGGCTGGCTTATGGAACAGGCTCCTTCTTCCTCCTCTGGCCATTGAGAGTAAGCAGCCGAGTGGTCTTCCCACGCCATCACCACCCCCCCAAGGCTCACACCTACTGCCCAGCCTCTTTCTGGTGTCACCACAGGAAATGTGGGGTGTGTGTTGGGGGGGCGTGTCCAGCCAACTCCGGGTCGGTCCCAGGCTGGGAGCCGAGTGACAGAGAACAGTAGGTAGGCCGTGCCCCATCACGGCGAATCGCTCCTCTGTGAGCCAGCAGGCGCTCAGCCCACAGAGCAGGGGGCTCCTTTGTGCCTTGAAGTAATTAATTATGCCATATGGCAAGGAAACACAGCGAGATTTATAGCCGAGTCAGCGACAGATGGCCCTGACAGAAAAACACAGATCTGCTCAGAGATGTTGGAACCCAGGAGACTCAGACTGTGGGAGACGGCGGGGGAGGGGGCCGTGCACGTGCGTGTCCTCTCTCTCCCTCTTTCTCTCTCTCTCTCTCTCACACACAGAGCGGAGAAGGAGAGAACCCTCGACTGAGTTCTGAGCCCCCATCACTTTCAGACACAGTGACTCAGAAAGCAGATATCTCTCTCCCCCTCACACACACACACCTACACCCCATGGAATCATTTTATTGATCCCCCTCCCCGCGTTGGGGAAGATGTGGGCTCCAGCTTCCGGGGTGTCTGCGTGGGAAGAGAGGGAAATGCCAGCGGAGAGATTCAGAAAAGAGTGAGACAATCCCGGAGACGAGGGGCTCCAGGCCCCCCTCTCAGTGCACCCCCCCTCATCGCCTTCTGGTTCCCTCCTGCATACGGGAGGGAAGTGTGAAGCGCCCCTCTCCTGAGATGCCCGCCCTCAGCATCTCCAACTGCACAGACCCGACACAGTGCTCTCTCTCCCTCATCCTGGATCTCCTCTGGGCTTCCCCACCCGGGGCCCCCCAAGTCCTCCTTCTAGACAGCAAAGCTGGCCCTTTCTGCCTCACCTCTCCCAGCCTTTCTCTGCATCCCCCGGGATGAAGGTGACGGTATCCTACAGTTCTGGCCAATTCCTAGCTCTAGTCTTTAGACCTCCCGCCCCCGCAGGGCCGTCAGCTCATCATCCTTGCTCACACCTCAAGAGGATGTTTTCTCTCCTGGCAATGCTCTCTCACCTTGTGCTCAGGCAAAATCTTTCCGTTGTTCTTTTTGTTTATTTGTTTGTTTGTTTTGGGGCTCCATCTGGCAGTGCTCAAGGGTTACTCCTGGCTCTGCACTCAGGAATCACTCTTAGCGTGCTCAGGGTACTGTATGGGATGTTGGGGATTGAACCCAGGTTGGCCATGCACAAGGCAAGTGCCCTCCCCGCTGTCCTTCTGCTCCAGCCCCTCAGACAAAACCTTGACTCACCAAAGCTCCCCAAGGACCCTCTGCTATGGGCCCGGGAGGGTCTCTCCATCCCAATGATGTAGCCACACGACTCTTCCTCACACTTCTCACTTGGACTTGGATTTCGATAGCTCTCTCCGCAGTACTCGGACAAGGCCCCTGCTTTTTCTCTTTCTTTCTTTCTTTCTTTCTTTCTTTCTTTCTTTCTTTCTTTCTTTCTCTCTTTTGCTTTTTGGGTCATACCCAGCAATACACAGGGGTTACTCCTGGCTCATGCGCTCAGGAATTACTCCCGGCAGTGCTTGGGGGACCATATGGGAAGCTGGGAATTGAACCTGGGTTGACCACGTGCAAGGCAAATGCCCTACCCTCTGTGCTATCACTCCAGCCCTGGTCCCTTCTTTTTAATTTTTCCCTGTACCAAATTCACTGCCTGCTGCCAAGTTGGCATCTCCCCAATTGCGGGGCTGGAGTCATTCCTATCGGGATGTCACCAACACAAATGGTTCTAACTCTGGGACCGGGGATGGCCGTGCTGTCAGAGGTGGAACCTCATCGAACTTCTTCCATGATGTTGATGAGGGGCGGATTCCTTTCAGATGCAGGTGCTCTGACGCAAGGAGAAGCCAACTTTTTAGGCTCTCAAAAGGTGGAAACTTCTCCTCAAGTCTGCCCTCTGGGCTTTCCCTGGTGCTCCAGCACCAATCCGGGGACTCGGGGTTCCCTGCTGACTCCCCCTTGTTCTCTGGGCACTCCCCCCCCCAACTGACCGCCACAAGAATCTACCCCAAGCTAGCCTGATGGCGGGTGAGAGACAGGCCCTGTGGAGAAGCCGCCCCAGGCCAGCCAGGCTTTGCGACTCTGCTCCCCACACGCAGCCAGCCGCTCTTCAGATCATCAAAGCGCCCCAGGAACCCCCAGACTTGTCACTTGCAGGCACCCTGCTGTCTTGAGAGGCTGATTTCTCAGGATGGCTGAGAGGCAGCCGATAATGAAAGAACTTTCCAACAGGGGCCGGGAAGGAGAGTGACTTATTAGTAAATGATGAACTTTGTGTGGAAAGAAATTTCCACGTGAGGTGGCAGTGTTAATGCTTTTCACTGTTTTCCTGGTAAGATGGGAGGGAAAGAGAAAGTGGGCTGACGAGAGAGTACAGGGGTGAAGGCCTTTACCTTGTATGTGGCTAACCCTAGTCGGAAGCCCCGACAACGCATACGGTTCCCTGAACTTTGCCAGGGGTGATCCCTGAGAGCGCAGGCAGGAATAACTTCTTTTTTTTTCTTTTTGGGTCACACCCAGCGATCACGATCACGATCACGACCATCCTGTTGTTCATCGATTGCCTCGAGCAGGCTCCAGTAATGTCTCCTTTGTCCTAGCCCTGAGATTTTTTTAAAAAGTGCCATATTCAAGGCTCTTTCAGGGTTAGGAGAATGAGACCCATCATTGTTACTGGTGTTTAGCATATTGGGTACGCCACGGGGTTGGGTTTCAGACTCTGTCATGTGGGCAGGTTACATTCACCCAGTGATGCTCAGGGGTTACTCCTGGCTCTGCAAGCAGGAATTACTCCTGGCGGTGCTTGGGGGATCATATGGGATGCTGGGGATCGAACCCAGGTTGCCCGCGTGCAAGGCAAAAGCCCTACACACTGTGCTATCGCTCCAGCCCCCAGGAATAACTTCAGGGCTGTCGATCCAGGTATTGCTCAGCCAAGCCCCCCACGCCCCACCCCAAAGAAAGTGCACAGTCCTTCCCGATCTCCTATATGCCAACGACTAATGCACTAGTTGGGAATCTAAGTTCAACTGTGTTCCACGGGGCATTCAATATTAAAGGATGTTAGTAGATAGGATTAGAAGGGAAAATAAAGGTATTTTGATCCAGGAAGTCTGGGAACCTCTAGATTAATGAAGATGAGATGAGGAGCTGTGTTGGGGTGGCTTACTGGCCGTTCATTATCAGCTCCTGGTCTTGGAAGTTTGAGAAGAGGGAGTTTGTGTACAGGTCCCCTAGGCAGACCGAAATACCCTCCCACTCATGTTCTGTAGGACCCACGCTGGGAACACTTCCGGTGTGCAGAATCATGCTCTGGCATTTTTTAATGCTTTTATTGAATCACCATGAGATACACAGTTACAAAGTCGCTTATGATTGGGTTTCAGACATAGGATGATCCAATACCCATCCCTTCACCAGTCACATTTCCCACCACCAATGTCCCCAATTTCCTTCCTACCATCACCTCCATCTCCTACCCCCACCTGCATCTATGACAGGTACTTATCTTCTCTCTCACGCGTGCTCTCTTTGTCTCTCTCTCTCTCTCTTTCTCTCTTTCTTTCTCTCTCTCTCTCTCTCTCTCTTTCCTTCTGGGCATTACAGTTTGCACTACAGTTTATCATATATATCTTTTTACCTACTTTCAGTACTCAGTTCTTGTCTAGAGATATCATTTCCAACTATCATTGGCTCTGACCTTCTTCTTCTTCTTTTTTTTTTTTTTTTGCTTTTTGGGTCACACCCGGCTATGCTCAGGGGTTCCTCCTGGCTCATGCACTCAGGAATTACTCCTGGCGGTGCTCGGGGGATCCTATGGGGTGCTGGGAGTCGAACCCGGGTCAGCCATGTTGGCTGCGTGCAAAGCAAATGCCCTACCCGCTGCGCTATCACTCCAGCCCCCTGGCTCTGACATTCTTAACTGTGATCAGGGAGTCTTGACCCAAAGGTCAGAAAATGTCTATTTAAAAACCTGGCAGGACCCTTGCTCTTGTATTAAGGGTGGGATTCATGATTTTCACTCTTTTGGTCCTGCAGAAAAGAAAATATTCAGGGTTTTGTTTTCCCTTTTGGAGTGGGGTGGTGATTTGGGGTAACACCCAGGGGAAGGAGCCTGAGGGCCTATTCCTAATGCGCTCTCTCTCTCTCTCTCTCTCTCTCTCTCTCTCTCTCTCTGGGAATCACATGGTTCTCAGATTGAGCCAGGCTTAGCCACATGCAAGGCAAGCACCCCGACCCCTGTACTGTCTCTCCAGTCCCAGATAATATCCACTCTTCTCATGAGAGTCAGCCCTTCGAGAAGGGGAAGATAACAATCTTCCCCAGGTTGCCAGTTTATCCTTTAAACACAACTGTCCACATGTCTTCAACCACAGTTAGTCAGGCTACTTTCAAAGTCCCTTGATATTCCATCTTGTTGTCCTTTATCATTTGAGAAACAGAATGACAGTCAGTGTCCCGACGACACTCAGAGTTCCCAGAGACCCTGCTGCCACCTCATACACACCACTCCTGTCTACACCTCTCTGTGTGTGGCCCCTTAAAAAGCGGGCGTTGTGGTTTTTTTTCCTGCCCCCTGTCAACCTCCTCGGGTTGGGCCTGACCAGACTCCCATCACTTTACTCACAGGCGCCTTTGCGAAACCCATCCTGCACTTGTGCAATTTCTTAAGTCCTAAGTATAAATCTTTATATTTATCCCTTGCAAATGTCATCTCCTAAGTTTCCCAACTTGCCTTTAAATTCCGATTCTGAAATTGTTTGTATTTTCAGCCTCTCCGACATCACTTGGCTCAGCCGGTGACCTTTGCAGTGGCTATGCCAATGACCTTTGCAGGACCCTTGCTTTGCAAGTAACTGCACATGGTTTTTCTCCTGGAAATACCCTTCCTCACTCCTCACAGATTACTGAAGAGTTGACTCATAGGCCGACCAACTTCCTTTCCAAGATGGTCCAGGTCTGACCAATCAGAGCCAAGCTGGCCTGGGTCTGGCCTCTCAGAGTGTGGAACCCCTTTCTCATCCCTGATTTGTCCTATTTGTGAACAAAAGATAAAGAATAAGAGAGAGATAGGTAGGAGAGAGAGTGTGGAGAGAGAGAGAGAGAGAGAGAGAGAGAGAGAGAAGAGTGGGGTAGGGGCTGGGAGGGAAACCGGGGCATTGGTGGTGGGAAACGTACACTGGTACATTGCATGACTGAAACTCAATCATGAACAGTTTTGTAACTGTGTATCTTACGGTGATTCAACTTTTTTTTTTTTCTTTTTGGGTCACACCCAGCAATGCTCAGGGGTTACGCCTGGCTCTGCACTCAGGAATCACTCCTGGCGGTGTTCAGGGAACAATATGGGATTCTGGGACTCGAACCCGGGTCGGCCGTATGCAAGCACTACTCACTGTGCTATCGCTCCAGCCCGTGATTCAATTTTTAAAAAATATTTTGAGCAACATCGTTTCTCAGTTTATGCTGGAACGACTGAGAATAGAAGGGTAATGCCTCACTTCCTATCAGGTTTGGGGTGGCCAAGGAAAACCCAAGGGATTGAGAAGTAGTACAGGGATTAGGATATTTGCCTGGTATGTGAATAACTGATTCTGTCCCCAGCATAGCAAAGGTCCTATGAGCTTTACCAGATGTCACTCTGAACACAGAACCAGTAGTAGCTTCTGAGCATCACAGGGTGTGACCCAAGCACCCCCACACCACCAAAGGAGAAAAAAACTGAGCCACTGACCACTATCTGTCCATCACACAGGGAATCCATCCAAAGGTGCAGCCACCGCAGAGGGGGAGAGACAAAAATTAGTCAGGGATGGGGGGAGATAGCTCAAATGGTAGAGCATTTCCCTAAGATGGACCAGCATCTGAGTTCAATCCCTGGCACTGTAAAAGCTTGCATCTGTTCACCAAAGTTCTGGGCAGTGATGCTTCTAGCCGACCCCAAAGAGAAATGCATCACATACGCCTCCATAGAAAAATGGGTCCTAAAGTTGTGATTTAAAAAAAAAAATACTATCACTTGATCACTTAACACCCTGTTATTTATCGATTTACTCGAGCGGGTGCCAGTCACGTCTCCATCCATCCCTGTTGCGTGCTAGTGTAGCCCAATGGCTTCTATTAGTTCTAGGAACATGCAGAGACTCAAACCGACCATTCAAGGTCTTGACGAAGAAGTCTGACCATCTTGTAGGTGGGCGTCCACGCAATCTTTTGACGTCCCGTGGAATCCAGTCAGTAATGGCTCTAGTCCAGCGGTGGTCTGTAAACCTCATCACGTGTCCAGCCCATCTGATTTTTGATGCTTTGGCAAATGAGACAGCGTCCCTGATTCTTGAGCGTTGACGGAGATGGGAACTCCGGATTCTATCTCTCACTTGAGTGAAGCGTGATACTCCAAGCATAGCTCTTTCGATTCCTCTTTGGGAGACCCGAATAGCGTTCTCATCCTGTTTTCGTAGGGCCCAGATCTCTGAGGCATATGTTAATGCAGGAAAACAATATAATATTGTTTAAAACAATTGTAAAAACAATACTATATTGCACAAAAATAAAAACCATCGTCTATTTGGCATCTAGTAGACCTGAATCTCACATTTTCACTCACCGCTTTCAACATTTTTTTCTGGATCTTGTTGGAACTTTAGTTATGATGTGTCTGGTTCTCTCAGCTTTTTGAATGTGTCTGTTTATGTGTTTTGACACATTTGAGATGTTTTCAGCCATGGTTTTGTTGAGTAAGTTTTCATCCCTTCCTCTCTCTCCTCCCTTCCAGGACTCTGGTGACAGAGATACACTGTATTTTGCTAACGTCTTGAATCTCTGTTTATCTTCATTTGCTCTCGGTGGTTCTGACTCAGTCATGTTTATGGTGCCACATTTCAGTCCACTAATTCTTTCCTCTCGTTCTGCCATTAGCTGATCCACTGAGCTTCAAAGTTCAAGAATAATGCTTGCTACTGAAATATCTGTTTCCTAATTCCTTTGCAGACAATTTCTATGTTCTTTTTCAGGCTTTTCCTTATTCTTCACAGTTCGGCATATTTGTCGCTCATGCCTAAAACCTCTTTGTCCTGGTTTCTTAGCAATTGTGAGATCACCTTGACACGTCCCCTTGGGATTGGCATTTATCGGTCGTCTTCTTTCAGTCACTCTGAACACTCTGGTTCTGGTGATGACAGATGATGATTTACTGCAGCTGCGCACGTTGGCACGCTAGAGATGTGAGATACCACACCAACTTAAGCCCCTGGTTTTTGTTGACTGTTTTTTGGCATGGTTCTGGCAGGGCAGGAGGTAGAGATGCCTCCTGCCTAGGCCAGAGGAAATGTCCCACTATTGACACATAAGGCTGTGAGGACCTTCTGTAGCTGGACGGGGATTTAGGATGACCACAGTGTGGGGCGTCCTTATTACTGGGGGTTGGAACCATGCCCTCACTCTTCCCTCACCCTCAGTGACGTCACTGCAGAGGGAAGTGGGAGGGACCCCTTGGTACAACTCAGTTACTCAAGTTCAAGGAGGGGATTATTGCAGGTCAGGGGTCCCAGATGCTTTAGAATTTAAAGTGGGGGGCACCATGAGATAGTTCTCTGGCACAAGCTAGGCCCTGAGTTTGAACCTCAGCGCTCCATGACTCCCATAGCACCTCTAGGCATGGCTCTGGAGGCTCCCACATACCCAGTGAGACCCCAAGCACCGCAGCTCCAGGCCTGAGCACCAAACCATCTAGCCTGGTTGAGTATCATGGAAGTTGCCACCTGGCCCCCGAGCGCTGCTCGGGAGACCATCCCAAATAATAAAATAGTTTTTAATTTAAAAAAAAGGAATCTGAGAGATAGTACAGGGATTAAGGCACATGGAAATATGGGTTCAATCCCCCGAACTGCAGATGGGCTCCTGAGCACAGCCAGGAGAGATCCCTGAGTGCAGAGCCAGGAATAGCTCTGAGCACTTCTGGGTATGGCCCCCTCCCCCACAACGATAAAAGGAAAGTCCACATGATCTAGCAATGCCACTGCCAGGCAACTCCGCAAAGGATGAGAAAACACTAAATCACAAGTACAGTTGCCCGCCACCATGATCATAGCAGCAGTTCCCATAAGAGCCAACTTAAAGAATCAACCCAAATACCAGCACACAGATAAGCAGGGGAAGGAGCTATGTTGTCTATTAAAAAAAGGTGATGGGGGCTGGAGCAATAGCACAGTGGGTAGGGTGTTTGCCTTGCACGCGGCCGACCCAGGTTCAATTCCCAGCATATGGTCGGTCCCCTGAGCACCGCCAGGGGTAATTCCTGAGTGAAGAACCGGGAGTAACCCCCGTGCTTCGCCGGGTGTGACCCAAAAAGCAAAAAAAAAAAAAGGTGAAATCCTGCCACTGAAGACAAAATGGTATTGGAAGTGATGATGTCCAGTGAAATTAGGAAGCAAAAGACAATTCCTGGGAAGTTTCATTCCTAAGGGGACTCTGACTCACTAAAGCAACCAACGAAACTAGGCTGGGTGGAAACTGGTGGGTACCAAAGGGAATCAGATGTTGGGAAGAATGAGCAGGGGGTGTGGTAGAGAGGGGGGAGGGCACTTGGGGAGGGCACGGGTCGAGAGGGTGTGTGCCCTGCCATCAGCATGAAGTTACAGAAGACAGATCTTCACCCACGTACCCTTGGAAGAATACATTTCATTTTTTCATTTCATCATCCTGTTATTCGTCGATTGCCTCGAGCAGGCCCCAGTAACGTCTCTTTCATCCTAGCCCTGAGATTATATTCAAGGCTCTTTAGGAGAATGAGACCCATCATTGTGACTGGTATTTGGCATATTGGGTACGCCACGGGGAGTTTGCCAGACTCTGCCCTGTGGGCAGGCCACATTCGATAGCCTGCAAGTTTGTCCAAAGTAGGAATGAGATAATAAGATATCATAAAAAGATGTCCTGAGAAGATGTTGCGCGGCTGCAAATGCGGCCACGCGGTTCCAGGAGCTGGATTTTATAGTCTCTGAGTCTTGGCTGTTGATGGTATTACACGGCGCCAGGGGGCCAGGTGGTGGGTGTGACCCCCGCCTACTGGAATTTGGAGGATCTGGGTGGAGGATGCTCGACTCCAATCCGAGTAGGCTTGGAGGTCTCGGCCCCGGAACCCGCGTGGCTTTGTCCCTCTGCCGGTACCTTCAGGTGTGCGGAGAGTGGTCTCAGCATGGTGGTGTCTGGTCCTGGAGGTCTTCGGCTGCCGGAGCCCTGGTCGGGGCGGGGAGGAAAGCTCAACCCGCTCCCCTCCAAGGGCCCCTGGCGAGGAACAGCCAGGCTTGGAAGAATTAAGGGAGTGAAATCTGTAGTCGGGAAGTGTTGTAGGCAGAGAGCTGGTGTTGGCGATCAGGAAACTTAAGAAGAAATTCAGCAGCCCAGAACCAGGAGCTCAAAGGCATGAGGACCACATCCCTTTGAGATGAAAATCTTGAACTCTTTGGAGATAGGACCCTCTTTCAGTGGACAAGGCCCTGCCCAGAGAAAGATGGAGCCCCTCAGAGGAGAAACTACAGGAGGTCTAGGTAAGATTAGGAAAGGGCCTGACATGAAGGGAGCAAGACTGCCCCTGTGACAACACTCAGGTGAACTTGTCTGTATTCAGAGAACTCGGGGCCAAGACAATTGGGACAATTTATGCGAATAACCTGACCCTCTGGAGAAGCCTGTCTCTGAAGTTCTGTGTTGAATATCTCTTTGTCTCTCCACATCTCTCTAAATTCCTTTTAATAAAGACTGGTTTGCCGTGCAAAAAAAAAAAAAAGAAGGAAGGAAGGAAGGAAGGAAGGAAGGAAGGAGAGAGAGAGAGAGAGAGAGAGAGAGAGAGAGAGAGAGAGAGAGAGAGAGAGAGAGAGAGTTTGGTGAATCCTATTAGAATCCCGAAATTCCATAATATTCTAAACAAATGATGGTTCAAAAGAGTGCACAAAAAGCCCCTTCTAAGAGGAACCTTGTTCTGCTGGCCACCATCTCAGCAGGGGTATTGGGGTCCCTGGTTCCAGCTGTACATGGCAGAGACTAGACAGACTGAGCAGGGAGTGTCTCAAATCTGCAGTTTGGCTACGGATGCCTCTTGGCTGACTTTTTGCTCAGAAGAGTGGCCTTTTGCTGGGGATTTCTCCGCCTGCCCTTTTAGTATTTCTGGGTCGCTGGTTTCATCACAGTTTCATCAGCTCCTACTCAGGAGAGGGAGAGCAAAAGGGAGAAGTTCATCTCCTTCATTTCCCTTGAGGCAAAAAAAAAGTCAGTTTCCATGATTTAAAAATAAGTTGTTCCCCCCAACCCCCGAGAGATAGAGCAGGGGTTAAGCATGTGGCTGACTCTGTTTCAATTCAGATTCGTGGGTCCTTAAGCACAGACCCAAGAAGAGTCTGGAGCACCATCAGGTGAGCTCCTGAAAAAAGAATAAAATAGGAGGGACTGGAGTGATAGCACAGCGGGTAGGGTGTTTGCCTTGCATGCAGCCAACCTGGGTTCGATTCCCAACATCCCATATGATCCCCCGAGCACCACCAAGAGTAATTCCTGGGTGCAGAGCCAGGAGTAACCCTTGTGCATGGCCAGGGGTGACCCAAAAAGAAAAAAAAGGGAATAAAATAGGAAAGAGGGCATCACAAAGTGTCCTGAGCCCAAACCATCTCCCTAAGTTGTACTAAAACACAGAAAATTGACACACCCATGTCCCACAGCCCAGCATCACAGTTTCACAACTAATCCCAGAGAGATGCCCAACTAATGAGGGTCATAGCCACATGGGTCTCCAGACTGAAAACTCTGCAACCCCCTCGGGAGTTGTGGACTGAGAATTGTTCCCATCCTACAGATGCTGGAGGATTAGAGTAATTAATTAATTAATTAATTAGAGGATTGGATTCAAATATCCACTGAGGCACCACACCTCCAAATTTCACAAGGCTGGCAGGCCAGTTGGAGCACAGCAAATGTGGAAAGGAGCAGAGATGGCCCACTAACCTCATCAGCATGAAGAGCCACACAGAAAATGCAGGTAGCAACACACAGCCCAGTAACTTATCAGATAAGGACTTTATTCGACACCGTTATGGGAGACAACAATTTTCACAAATTCTCTTTGACTGAATTACTTTTCCAAAATAATTCCACTTACCGCCATTTTGTTGTAACAAACGATGTGGAAAAAAAACTATTTTGTGCCTGCTGAAGGGCGAGTCTGGGGGTGGGAGAGGAAACTGTGGACATTGGTGGAAGGCCACACTGGTGGTGGGATTATTGCGGATACATTGAAAGTCCAGAACAGCTGTATGGTGAACAACTTGGTAAAACACAGTGCCTAAATAAAGTGACGGGGGAATAAAACAAACAAACCAGCAAATAAAAATCCTCAATTGGTAAAAACAAACAAACAAAAACCCACAATAGCATCACTCTCTGGGAGAAAGAAGCTCACTTAGAATACAGAATGCCTACAAAAAATTACCAGATAAAGCCTTGGGGTCAAATAGTTGTTTTGATTAAGGAGTTGCCCCAGGGTTGGGGGTGGCAGGAGAGAGGAACTGCAATGTGGCAGAGACTGCATCTTAGGGAGATGGACCTGGGCCTTGTTTTCATCTTAGATGAAACATTTTTTTATTTTGAAACATTTTTGGTTTTGAAGAATGTATCCAGCACTGTTCAGGGACTGCTCCTGGCTCTGTGCTCAGGTGGGACCCCAGGGGGTGTCCAGGGAACCCTGTGTGGCACCAAATAATTCAAACTAGGGTGATGACAGCTGCACCTGCGTGTAAGACTGTTGGAAAACATTGGTCAGTCCTTTCTCCTCTGCACTCGGTTTATTGAGTAACACCCATCACCGTGTCCCCAAAGCACCCCCATTTCCTCAATATTCGTCTGTAACTTCTCCTTTGTGCTCTGCTTCCCCTATCTGTTCATCACTTATTTCCCCTAATCAGACCCGTGACTTGTAAAGTCAGACTCTTCAGAGGATTCTGGATCTTGTATTTCTTGGTGCAATATTGCTTTCCTCTTTCCTTTATGTCCTTTGCAGTTTACTTTCGAGCAAGGCCCTTTTTGTAGAGACAATGAAAGACAGTTGATGTAAGTTATTACTTGAGAGTTAATTGACTGAATAGTATTTACTCCTGGGCATCTGTCATGTGTACCTGACTTAAGCCTCAGTTGCCCTTAGTTCCTAGCATCCTGGATGGACCCAGGGAAAGCCGTAAGTTACCCAGGCATTGAAAAGGGACAAGCTTTAAGCTACCCTGGCATTGAAACGGGACAGGTCAAGCACCATAAAACTTATAATAGCAGAGACACAGCAGCGAGTCCTGGAAGACACCACATTGCTAGAGACCTCTTGGAGCTCCATATCAAGCCATTTTCACTGGGGCACCTCAGATGAAGCAGGTGCGCTCTCCCTGCCTGCTCCAGGTGAAGTCCTGGTGACCAGGAGCCGCCACAAGCAAGGCCCAGGTATGCAGCTTCCAGGACTAAGACTCCATGCCACATGGTAGCAGAGGAGTTGGACCGTTCCTGCCTGGCACCCTACCTGCTCTCGATTCTGGCTGTCACACCCACAATCTGCCTCTAGGCACCATCTCAGTGCAACAATGGCCCTGGTCCCAATTGAATCCCCACATGGATTACCGCCCTACAGAGATGTCTCTGGACCCCAACCATTTGCAATCTTAGAATTCCAGAACTTTCCAAGGGACATGCCTAAGGGACAACTTACAGGCCTGTAAGCATTCATTATTCTGGAATATGACAATGTCCAGCAAAGGAGTGTCTCCTGACTCTCAACAGTGCAAACTCTGGCTGTCTTGCTCCCTTGTGTCTCAGTGAAGTTGTGTGTGAACATTTATATATTGAAATATATATTTCTTTTTTTTTGCGCCACACCCAGTGGTACTCAGGGCTAGCTCCTGGTTCTGTGCTCAGGGATCACTCCTGGTGGTGCTTGGGACTATACAGAGTGTTGAGACTCGAACCCAGGTCTGCTGTATGCAAGGCAAATATCCCATCCACTGTATTATTGTTCTGGCCCCTGTATTTATATTATACATAACCTCATTTCTCTCCTTTATATGATAAACAAGGCACTCTGTGTCAATTTACTATTAAGCTCTGTGAGGTATATTATGGAATCGGTACAGTTCATTTCACAGAAGTAGAGATGACACAATAAATTATTTGTTACAGGAAAGCATCGGGCCTAACACTGTTGGTCCTCTTGATCAACCTTGACCCAAAGATGTATACCCCAGGCTTTTAACCAAGACACCAACACACAGACTTGAGCCCAGAGGGACCTTACGGAGTTTAGTGCTATGTAATTTATGGTCATGGGTTCAAATCCCGTGTCTTATGTGGCCCCTGAGCACTGATGGATGTGCTCCCCTCCCAAAACAAATTAAATCAGGACTGTAGGTAAGGTGCTTTCTTGAACATGGCTGACCTGGCTGGGTTCAATCCCTAGAACCTTCTACAGCCTCTTGATCCCTGCTAGGAGTGATCCCTGAGTATCTCCTCCCCCATTTTAATTAACAGACACTTCCATTTCATAGACCAATAAATGTTTTGGGGTGGCTTTAGGCCATATCTCACATGGGGCTCGGGGACTCTTCCCAGCTCTGCTCTGGGACCATTCCTGGTTTGTTGCTTGGAATGTGATACCAGGGACTAAACCCAAGTCTCCTTTGTGCTATGCGTGAGCTTAGCCCCTCTTTCGCCAGCACCAGGAAACATCTTCAGGAGTGAGTTAGAGGTGATGTTTCTTTCTCAGTTGGGAGCATGTGAGCTGGGCGTTCTTCTCCCTGGTGGAGAAACAGCACACCAAGAGTGAGGCGTACTCATGAAAAGGAAGCACCAGTTAGTTCACCCTTCTCAGCCTCAGCTTCCCCATCTGTGGGGTGGGATGACAATCAGGAGTTTCATCTTCGGTACTTGTGGGGTTTTAAAAAGATGCTGCTGCCAATCACTCAGACTGAGCTTAACAGGTCATAAATAAATGCCCATTTCCCCTGCTTCTTTCCTCTGGGCAGGTGGTTTCAGATTGTTTCAGGAAAACAGCTAGGGAGAGATCTCTTCTCACTTAGACCCAGGGACAAGCTGATACTTGAAGGAGTCCTTCAGCTCAGGGGAGGGGATTTGACCTGAGTTCTGAATGACAAAACTGACTTGCGTCTCTTAGATTGAGCATTAAATATTAAAATTCAATTAAACAGAATTCTCATGACAGAGTCGATACATTTCCACTTAAACCTTAAAAAAAAAAAAAGCACACACAGACACTTGCCTTACACGCAGATGACCTGAGTTTGATCTCATACGGTCCCCAGGGCACCACCAGGAGTGATTCCTGAATGCAGAGCCGGGAGTAACCCCAGAGCATCTCTGGGTGTGGTTCCCAAACAAAAAAAAACAAACCAAAAGCCTGAGGCCAGGGTTGTCCTCCATGTGAGAATGCCCTCCATGTATGAAGTTGCGGAGCTCCTGGGGAAACACCTGAGAGCTTATTCTCAGTTTCCAATCTCCGATGCTTGGGCCCAGTGGACCTGACCATAAT
The DNA here is from genome assembly GCF_029834395.1 of Sorex fumeus. Taxonomy (NCBI): domain Eukaryota; kingdom Metazoa; phylum Chordata; class Mammalia; order Eulipotyphla; family Soricidae; genus Sorex; species Sorex fumeus. The sequence goes on from NW_026606082.1 coordinate 2,468,226, forward strand.
AATGCATGAGAACAAGATGACAAAGTAAGACACAAAGTAATCACATTCTTTTTCCATCAGAGGAAACAGACGCTCAGAGGGGTAACACTACCTGCCCTAGGCTGCACAGCAAGTGATCAGTACCAGTAGATGTCAGAGCTGACAGCCAGAGCACCCAGAGCCCCTGTTCCTCGCCTCTCAGCTACCGTCTCACCAAGTCCTTCAGCTTCGCTCATGCTCTGTCTTCTTTCTACAACAGGACTTTCAAGGCTCAGAAAGGCCCTGCAGTGCCCTAAGTGGTCACGCAAATGTGCAGAATCACACATTCACAGACGATACACACACGTGGAGATGCACCTACATGCAGAAACACACACACACACACACACACACACACACACAACCCACCACTTGCTGGTTTTGTTTGTTGAGCTGAATCAGTTTCTATGTTACTTTCCCATCTAATTTGGTGGGCTTCTGCTGAAATTTCAGTATTGAGGAAGTAGGAGGTGTCGCAGGGTCCAGAGACTTCAGGATCTCTGGTCTGGGCCAATGAGATGACATGGCAGTGACCATGTGTGTGTTTGGGAGGGGGAGGTGTGCGTGGCTGCCAGGGTTTGCAGGAGTGGGGTGAGGGAAGTAGGGAGGCTGCTTGCCCCTATTCTGAGAAGACCCCAGAGTTCTCAGCCTGGGCACCTGATAGCTGAAATGATTCGCAAATTGGTGTCTCTGCGGAGAATATTCGTGAAGTGGTGGAGTTGAGCTCTAGGAAGTTCGTGGTGAGTTGATAACCCAAACCCAGGTTCTCCAGCTGCACCAACATCTCCAAAGGATGGAGTCTGGGGAAAGTGGGGGCAGAGCACAGCCCTTCTCATTTCTCCCACCTGACCCAAGAACCGCCCCCTCCCCCCGACGCACACACTGGTGATGGGTGTGATGTTGCCATCATGTGCATGAGAAACCATGACCAACAGTATTTATTGTAAGACCCAGAATCTCAGTTAAAAATTAAAGAACAAATGACAGCACCGTCATATTGACTCAGCCTCTGACCTGCTCTCCCAATTCCCAACTAGATCTCCAAGGAGATGCAAGCCAAGCAGCTAAAATTCATGGAAACATGAGTCCCCATAGCTGAAAACTCTGGGGTGCTCTCAGGAAGATGGGTGGGCCAAGTACTTGCCCTGCCCAAGCCCAAACAGCTGTGTCCACCCCCACCACTACAGCCAGATCAAGAGCTCGACTTCACCACTTCACAAATAGTCTCTGCAGAGGTGCTAAACTATGAATAATTTCAGGTACCTCAGTGCCCAGGCTGAAAACTCTGGGGTCTTCCCATGAGAATGGGAAGAGGCAGCCTCCTTCCTTCCCCCACCTCACTCCTTCAAGCCCTGGCTGCCATGACCCCCTCCCCCACCATAGTCACTGCCATATCAATTCATTGGCCCAGACCACAGACCCTGAAGTCTCTGGGCACCTCCTACTTCCTCAATACTGAAATTCCAGTTGGAAGACACCAGATTAGATGGGAAAGTAACATGGACGGCAACTAAACTCAACGAGCAAAAACAATAACACAGAAGGCTCATCTAGTAACAAACTGTCACTGTCCTCCCATTGTTCATCGATTTGCTCGAGCGGGCCCAGTAACGTCTCCATTGGAGATTTTGTTGTTGCTGTGTCTGGCATATCGAATACGTCACAGGGAGCTTGCCAGGCTCTGCCGTGCGGGCGAGATACTCTCGGTAGCTTGCCGGGCTCTCCAAGAGGGGCAGAGGAATCGAACTCGGGTCGGCCATGTTGGCTGCGTGCAAGGCGAACGCCCCACTGCTGTGCTATCGCTCCAGCCCTACCAACAAACAGCCTAGTAAATTCTTTTTTTAATTTTAATTTTATTTTTTATGAAGTTGTTCACAATAATTTGTTACGTTTAATATTCCAAATCACATCTACCCACCACAATATTTCAAATGCTTCCAAACCCTGGCCCCAGAAGAGGACATAAATAATTTATTTTGTATTGCTTGTTATGAATAATCCACGAAAAATGACCCCAAAAATTTTTCTTAGAGGAAAGTGTGTGAAGATTGTTGTATCTCACCCTGGTGCCATTAGGCCCTTGTATAAGAGATTACTAACATGTTGTTAAAGGTTGAGCCTTGTGTGCATACACACACATATCACACACACACACACACACACACACATATATATATATATAAAACTATCATCTTATTATCTTATTTTTCCTTTGGAGAACCTGGTAGGCTACCAAAAGTATCCTGCCCGCATGGCAGAGTCTGGCAAACTTCCCGTGGCGTGCCGATATGCCAAATACCAGTAACAATGATGGGTCTCATCCTCCTAATCCTGAAAGAGCATTGAAGTGGCCCTTTTAAAATCTCAGGGCTAGGAAGAAGGAGACGTTACTGGTGCCTGCTCGAGGAAATTGATGAACAACAGGATGATCGTGATATATATATATATATAGATATATCTATCTATCTATCTATCTATATATATATATATATATATATAAAGGCCCTCCCGTTGATCGTCGATTTGCTTGAGCAGGCCCAGTAATGTCTCCATTGGAGACTTTGTTGTTACTGTGTCTGGCATATCGAATACTCTCGGTAGCTTGCCGGGCTCTCCGAGAGGGGCAGAGGAATCGAACTCGGGTCGGCCATGTTGGCCGCTTGTAAGGCGAACGCCCTACCCGCTGTGCTATCGCTGTGCTATCGCTCCAGCCTGTTTATTGTGGCTGGAGCGATAGCACAGCGGGTAGGGCGTCTGCCTTGCACGCAGCCAACATGGCCGACCCGAGTTCGATTCCTCCGCCCCTCTCGGAGAGCCCGGCAAGCTACTGAGAGTATTCGATATGCCAGACACAGTAACATATATATATATATATCTCACTTAATCACTTAACTTCCCGTTAGTCATCGATTTGCTCGAGCGGGCGCCAGTAACGTCTCCATTTGTCCCTGTCGCGTGCTAGTGTAGCCCAATGGCATCTGTTCACTCTGGGAACATGAAGAGCCTCAAACCGATCGTTCATGATCTTCATGAAGAAGTTTGACCATCCGGTAGGTGGGCGGCCACACGGTCTTTTGACATCCCGTGGAATCCAGTCAGTAACAGCTCTGGTCCAGCGGTCGTCTTTAAATCTCATTACGTGACCAGCCCATCTGATTTTTGACACCTTGGCAAATGAGACAGCGTCCCTGATTCTTGATCGTCGACGGATGTCGGAACTCCGGATTCTTTCTCTCATTTGAGTGAAACGTGATATTCCAAGCATAGCTCTTTCTGTTCTTCTTTGGGAGACCTGAATGGCGTTCTCATCTTGTTTGCGTAGGGCCCAGGTCTCTGAGGCATATGTTAATGCAGGAAGAACAGTGGAATCAAAGAGATGTGCCCGGAGCCGGAGGTTCTTCGTCCTCTTAGCTATTTCTTCGACGTTCTTGAAGGCGTTCCAAGCCGCTTTCTTCCTCCTGCCCAGCTCGGGTGCCAGGTCATTTGTCATGTTGACCTCTCGACCTAGGTAGACATAGCTGTTGCATTCGGAGATGGTCGTTCCATTGAGAGCGAATGGGGCGTCAGGAACAAGGCTGTTTCTCATAAACATTGTCTTCGTAAGATTCAGCTGTAGTCCTATCTTTCCACGCTCACGGTCAAAGTCGGCCAGCATTTGTGCCGCTTGGCTGATGTTTGGTGTTATTAAAACAATGTCATCAGCAAAGCGGAGGTGATGTAGTTGCCGACCATCTATCTTCACTCCCATTCCTTCCCATTCCAGTCGTTGCATGATGTTCTCGAGGGTAGCACTGAAGAGTTTCGGTGAAATGGTATCACCCTGCCGAACTCCTCTCTTGACATCAACGATCACTTCTTTGTAGAATGGTGAGATCCTGGTAGTGAATCTGCAATACAGCTCACGGAGGATTTTGATGTATTGGGCTTGAATGCCCTGATTGGCTAGGGCTTCAATGACCGCTTCCGTCTCAACAGAATCAAAGGCCTTCTTTAAATCAATGAACGTTAAACAGAGCGGCATCTTGAACTCCCGAGAAACCTCAATGAGCTTGGTTACCGTGTGGATATGGTCGATGGTGCTGAATCCTTTGCGGAACCCGGCTTGCTCGCATGGTTGTCCTTCATCTAGTGTTCTGCCAATCCTATTCAGGATGACTCGAGTGAACAACTTGTAGATGACAGACAATAGGCAGATCGGGCGATAGTTGCCAATGTCATGGATGTCTCCCTTCTTGAACAGTAGTACGGTCCTGCTGGTTTTCCATTGGGACGGAACCTTGCATTCAGACAGGTAGCGAGTGAAGAGCCGAGCCAGTGTATTGATGAGTCCTGACGGCAGGTTCTTCAGGTGTTCAGGTCTGACCTTGTCTGGGCCGGGTGCTGTTTGTTTCTTTACCGACGAAATGGCGTGTCGGATTTCGGAAGGGAGAACGTTGGGAACGACATATCCATCCTGTGGAATTTGGTATGTCGGCAAGTGGACATGGCTATCGAAGAGATTTGAGTAGAAGTCATGGATAATCTTCTCCATTGCCGTTCTGGAGGACGTGATGGATCCATCAGGACGTTGGAGGGCAGTCATCTTGGTCTTGTAGTTGGCGAAGGACAGGCGGGCGTAACGAATACTTTTCCCAGCTTCTGCCGCATCTACCAGCACTTCTGCTCTTCTCTCTTTGAGAGAAGAGTATATATATATTAGTATATATATATATATATATATATACTTTTATATATATATACATACTTTTTTCTCCCTGAGATTGGTTGCATTCTATTTTACACAACATTAAGTTTGGTGTGCCACTTTTGGTACATCAGTGGTGTAGAGTAGGAGATATTATGCAGCTCCAGGAATACAAGTTAATTTAATCTTTTTTTTTTAATTGAATGGTGACTTTGAGGTCTGGAGGCTTCTCTGTGGTGTATCGTTCTGTGTTGATCTGTTCAAGAGCTTTATTTGTGAGTCTCTGGGTCATGACCGCTAATGGGTTTATATGGCGCCAGAAGCAGTTCCTGGGCATGACTGCCAGGCTACCGGAAGCACAGGGAGATGGGGGAAGGTCACTCATTCCTGACTCCGTGTGAGTCTAGAGATTTCAGTCACAAATCTTGCATACCTGGGTTTTTCAGCAGTTTCATTCATGATGAGACTCATCAGAACCTGTGGAGAGTGGCTGAGAGCACAGTGGCAATTGAGTTCTGGAGGTTTTCGGCTGCCGGGACTCTGTTGGGGCGGGAAGGGGGTACTCACCTTTCCCCCTCTGGGTTGCCCCAGGTGAGATAGCCTGGCACAGTGTCTGGAGGTATCTCTTAGGGCATATTGTCTAAATTCTTAGACAAGAATTTAGCAACTCCCTGATGAGATGTAACAATTTTTGGATAAAAGTTTTATACTTATCGATTTTCATGTGAGAGTTTTTTTTATCTAATCAATTTCAACTCTGGAATGTATCAACAGTTGCGGCTTGGCCTACAGTAAAATAAATTTAAAAAATTAAAATATATATACAAAAAAGGAAAAAAAAAGAAGAACAGCAATTCCTCTCCAACACCCACATTCCCTGGGTCATTATGTGCGAATTCTTTTGCCTTTTCTCACTCCTCACCCTATCACTTCCCCACTCACCAACCGAATTCTCTCCTTGAAAGCAGCAGGTCATTTTGGCAATCAGAAACCTTGCCAGCTGGACTCTGTTCAAGTTCAGTTATATCTTTGACGGGGCAAAACCCATTCATCCATGTTGAAATACTTGGCTGATAACAACCAGGGGATAAAGCCAGCTCAGAGGGAAAAAAAAAGAAAAAAGAAGAAAGGATTGCTAACAGATTGACTTGTTTGGCCTCCAACTTGGGATAATATATGAGCAGTGCATAAAACAAATGGAGACTTGGCTGACTCATTTTTCATCCCCCTGAGGACCTGGATGCTTCTACGAATGACCATGTTACTTCACAAGCTTCAGGCTAATTTATATACATATATATAATATATATACACACATTCAGGAATTCCTAAAAGTGTTGTTCAGTGTCCAAATCAATATCCTGTGTGATGCTACCATCATTAAAAAAAGTACCCTGGTTTTTATTTTTTTTTTTGCTTTTTGGGTCACACCCGGCGATGCTCAGGGGTTACTCCTGGCTTTGCACTCAGGAATCACTCCTGGCGGTGCTTGGGGGACTGGACCCCTGAAAGTTTGAGGTTTAAGTTAATTTGTATTCTAAAAGGCAGAGAAGGGAAGTGAACTTCACTCATGTCTAGGAACCTGAGATCACACTGAGAATAAAGAGAATTTTAAAGTAGATCTGGGTCCCATAATACTTCTGGGGGAGGGGTCCCCTGGAAATTTTCTGAAAGTATTCTTATGTCCTCTAGAAAAGTTGACTGAGTCATTCATTTCACAGAGGTAAAAAGAGACATTTCTTGCCATTTAAAGATAAAGGGGTAGGTCACAGACAGGAGAGGAGTACACTCATTCTTTTTTCTTTTTGGGGTCACACCTGGCGATGCAAAGGGGTTACTCCTGGCTCTGCACTCAGGAATTACTCCTGGCGGTGCTCAGGGGACCCTATGGGATGCTGGGAATCGAACCTGGGTCGGCCGCGTGCAAGGCAAATGCCCTACCCACTGCGCTATCTCTCCAGCCCCAGAGTACACTCATTTTGTATACAAAAATGAATGCATGACAAAGGGTATGCAACGCTTGATGCATCAGTCAGCTACAGTTGCAGTTATGCTGTGTAATGAATATCATCCCCCAACTCCTATTACCACCACCAGTGAGCAATTTTTTTTTTTGCTCACGTGTGTGGTTTGGCTCAGGGCTTCCCATGGCTCTTTGTGCATTGCTGTAGGATTTGGGACAGCTCAGTTTTGTTCTGTGTCTAATGCTGATGCCCAGTGTAGAGGAGCGACTGCCAGGGGGAGCATATTCTTAACTGCAGTGATAGCAAGAAGCTTGAACGACCAGTCACAAGGCACAGCGATGGTTCAGTCTCTATCACCACCTCCCACTGCCTCACATTCCTTAGGGACACAGTGGCCTGGCTCAGAGACTGTGGGACACAGAACAGAGAGTGTCCCAAAGGGGAGAGCAAGGAGTGAAGACGAACAGAACTCCAACGAATTATCAGAGGGGAATGGACTGTTGAAAAATAATGCAAGGATCACCACCAAAGAGCTAGATCTAGACAGACAGAGCCCACTGGGAGAGAGAGTGCCTGATTCTCCCGTAGTTGGCCTTGGGGTCAGCTCCTGGCAGTGTAGACCTCTGGATGGGAACCAAAATCTTGCAGCGTGCTTCTCGAATCTCGGTAAATGGAGAAATCGTCGGAGAAATTTGCCTCAAAACGGAGATCTGGGATTGAGAGTAAAGCTGGGTTTCACCTGTTGAAGAGCCTCAGTTCTGCTCCCAGCATGCATTTCTGGCCCTCTGAGCACCACTGACACAGCAAAACAAAGCGAGAGAAGCAAGGCAAGGCTCACAGGTAGGGTCATAACCCCCAGAGATTCTGGTTCAGTGGTTTGAGTGGGGTCTGGGAATCTACATTTCATTTTATTTTATATTTTATTTATTTATTTATTTATTTATTTTTGCTTTTTGGGTCACACCCGGTGAAGCACAGGGGTTCCTCCTGGTTCATGCACTCAGGAATTACTCCTGGCGGTGCTCAGGGGACCCTATGGGATGCTGGGAATCGAACCTGGGTCGGCTGCGTGCAAGGCAAACGCCCTCCCCGCTGTGCTATTGTCCCAGCCCCAGAATCTGCATTTTAGACAGCTCTTTCTTTGGGACTGGAATGATAGATGTACAGCAGGTAGGGTATTGGCCTTACATACGGTCAACCCGGGTTTGATTCCCCTGCATCTCGCATAGTCCCCTGAGCACCACTAGGAGTAATTCCTGAGCTCAGTGTCAAAAGTAACCCCTGAGCATCGCCAGGTGTCGCCCCCAAACTGAAAAATAAATAAATAAAAAGAAACAGGTTTTTCCTGGAACAGTCCCTGTGGCTCAAACTTAGAGAATTTCTGATTTCACGATTCAGACCACGCACGCAAGATTCAGAGTTGGGGGCCAAAAATCAACTCCCAGCTCCAACTTAGTTTTTTTTTTTTGTTTTTTTTTGCTTTTTGGGCCACACCCGGCGATGCACAGGGGCTACTCCCAGTTCTGTGCTCAGGAATTACCCCTGGCGGTGCTCAGGGGACCATGTGGGATGCTGGGAATCGAACCCGGGTCGGCCGCGTGCAAGGCAAACGCCCTCCCCGCTGTGCTATTGCTCCAGCCCCTCCAACTTAGTTTTGAACTTGGATCCATGGCTTTGCTTTTCAGAACCTGTGTTCTCTTCTGGAACATGGACGTGACTCTAGTACTTACCTAGGGCTGTTGGGAGATTCCCAGACAAAGCTGGTAAAACAATTGCCGAGGGGCCGGAAATGTAAGAAGCCAATGGAAGCTTTTTCGCTGGCTGCTAATTCGGCACGACCCCACACATCATCAGAACCATCAATGTCATCTTTGTCCTCGTCCGGTTTCTTCCGCTTCTGCTCATCTAATCCCACGCCACCTTCTGCTATTCTTTATCTGCAACACTAATATCCTCATACTCTCTGGCCTCTTTCATCCCTTGTATTTCCGGAAAACTTTCTGCTCCCGGGCGGACTGCAAGTCCAACTTCAATTTACCCGCCCCTTCTGGAGCCCCAAAGCTCAGCCAGAGGTTAATGCTCCCCATTAGAAGCAGGGGCTCACTTGGCACTTGAGGGTTTCCAGTGGTTTAAGATGTGTGAGCAACACTGCAAGGTACATAACGAAAGGTTTGCTCGGAGGCTCCCTGCGGCTTCCCGTCTTCCCGCAGCTCCAGGCTCCAACTTCTGTGGAATCTTAGCCCCCCCCCCGCCCCCGATTTTCTCTCTTGTCCTAGTTCCTGTATCTTTATCTCTGAATCTCCTACTGCTGTTTCTCCCTCCCTCCCTCCCTCCCTCTCTCCCTCCCTCTCTCCCTCTCCCTTTCCCTCTCCCTCTGCCCCTTCCCTTCCCTTCCCTTCCCTTCCTTCCCTTCCTCTTCTCCTTCCCTTCCCTTCCTCCCTTCCCCTTCCCTCCCTCCTTCCCTTCCCTTCCCTTCCCTTCCCTTCTCTCCTTCCCTTCCCTTCCCTTCCCCTTCCCTTCCCTTCCTCCTTCCCTTCCCTTCCCTTCCCTTCCCTTCCCTTCCCTTCCCTTCCCTTCCTTCCCTTCCCTCCCTCCCTTCCCTTCCCTTC